>NC_079459.1:8674891-8757391 GCF_903798145.1 Danio aesculapii | reverse complement strand
ACATTAAAATATTTCCATGTCAACTTATTTTTGCTTTTTTAATCGATAGAGACTGTTATACATGACAACTCTTTGATACATTTACTTCTAAACATGCCCTCATTACTTACTCCTTAATATATCTCTATTAAAAACTAAATCCTAATGATTGAATATGAATCATTTTTACCAAAATCTCAATTCAAGATTGAACACGTTCCCTCCTAAACCGCGTCAACAGTTGCCAAAGCAACACACCACACAATAATCATCTTCACGGGTAATTTGAATGGCAGGGCTGTCACCATGGTCACAAGGGCTTCATTAAATGAATGTTATTTTCTAAATTCTGCTTTAGGCAATGAACTCTCTTCTAAAAGGCAAACACGAAGCATCTGACTAGTAAACAAAACACAAATAAAAGAGTCTGGCATTATTATCCTGAGCATTAGCAAAAAAACATGACATTAAATAATCTCTTTATATCCACAACACACACAGAGATCAGAGGAAAACCAGCATTTGTCCAAGATCGCCGGCTGTCAGCTAGAATGACCACCAAGCCAAGCAATAAATAAATAAATAAACGTCCTTACCTTGCCAAGAATATTATATTCCTGACACTCCAAGACTGGTAATAAATATGAAATAAAATAAAATAATGACAAAAAAAAAGTCTGAAACAGTGATTTACCCCTGCAGTTCCTGTTTGGATTGGTGTTTGCACAGGAAAGCTGTTTTTCCTGCTTAACAGCTCCTCTGTCTCGTGTGCGCGCGCATGTACGAGTGTGTTTGTGTGTGTGTATATGTGTGTGTGTGTGTGTGTGTATATGTGTGCTGATGGTGGTGTTGCGCTTACATTCTCCCCATCTCTTCCTGCTCCTCTGCTTGTCACGTAAACCTTCAGGGCAAAGCTGATTGGAGGAGGGCTTTTAAAGCGGCCAGAACGAGGCGTGGCTTAGAATTCATAAATGATTGCTATAGGCATCACTGGCAAACCAATACCATTCCTCTTCCTCAAAGGCACGCAAAGCAGCAAGCAATTTGAATCTCATTTGGTTATAATATGAATAATGTCAATTCATTATTAATGTTTGGTTATTAATAATTATGTAAAGTCAGCGATCGAAAGCTGTTAAGTTTGAGGGTATTGTAAGTCACTCAATATTAGGATTACATCTAATTACTGAATGTATTTATTTGTATTTAATTGTTTCATACTGAATTAATAAATAATTATTCTATGAGCAGTTTAATCTGATTTATATTTTAAAAAACTGTAAAGATTTCGACATTGATAATTTGTTTATGATCAGATTTTTGTACTATAGTATACAACACCGACCCAGACAATATATCCCTTCAGGTTATTAAAAATAGTAAATAAAGGTCATTTATAATTACAATTATGATTTTTAGAATGTAGAAAATATATCTTATACTCAATTTTCCCACAAGCAAAAACCCAGCAGGCACACAATGTCATAAGACGTTAACATTAGTTTAGATTTAGATCGTGATGTCGGATGACTAAAATTCAATGTCTAGCCAGCGTCTGAGGACAATGTTATTTTGATGTCCAATAATGACGTCAAATGATGCTGATATTTTCTTGCTTTTAGGTTGTGTTGGAAAGTGACCAAAGTCCAACATTAAGCCAACATCTTAATGTTGGTATTATGGCAACCAAAATCCAACATCTGATAGACGTCATAATGGTAACATCCACACAACGTCAAGCTATAACATCATTAGATGTATTTCATTAGATTAATATTTTGTTGTTTCTAGGTTGCCTTGGAAAGTGATCAATATCTAACATCTGTCAGACACTGGACACTGACATTAGTCTGACATTGGGTTCTGACTCCAACCCAATTTTCATTTAAAAACAAAATGCAGCGTCCCATGACGCTGGGCCACAACATCAATCTGCCGTCATGTTGATGCCCTGTGCCTGCTGGGAAGGTTGCACTGAATCAGAAATTAACAAGTTTTTATATAATTAAATATATATATATATATATATATATATATATATATATATATATATATATATATATATATATATATATATATATATATATATATATATATATATATATTTATATTTATTTATATTTATATATATATATATATATATAATATTTATATTTATTTATATTTATATATATATATATATATATATAAATATTTATATTTATTTATATATATATATATATATATATATAAATATTTATATATATATATATATATATATATATAAATATTTATATATATATATATATATATAAATATTTATATATATATTATATATATATATATATATATATATATATATATATATATATATATATATATATATATATATATATATATATATATATATATATATATATATATATATATATATATATATATATATATATATATATATATATATATATATATATATATATATATACACAAATAAGCATACAGTTGAATTACCCCATTTGAATTATTAGCCTCCCTGTATATTTTCACCCAATTTCGCCCCACGGAAACAAGATTTTTTTCAACACATTTGTAAACATAATAGTTTTTTTCTGTAGACAATCAAAGAAATATTGATTAAGGGGGCTAGTAATTTTGACCTTAAAATGTTATTATTATTTTTTTTTTTATAAAAAAAATGCTTTTATTCTAGCTAAAATAAAACAAAACTTTCTCCAGAAAAAAAGGAAATACTGTATATAAGATATAACATCCAGTGAGCGGCAGTTCTGTGGACACAAATGCCTTGTTGATGCCAGAGGTCAAAGGAGAATGGCCAGACTGGTTCCAGCTAATAGAAAGGCAACAGTAACTCAAAAAACCACTTGTTACAACCGAGGTATACAGAAGAGCATCTCTAAATGAACAACATGCCAAACCTTGAGGCACATGGGCTACAGCAGCAGAAGACCACACCGGGTGCCACTCCTGTTAGCTAAAAACAGGAAGCTGAGGCTAGAATTCGCACAGGCACACCAAAATTGGACAACAGAAAATTGGAAAGACGTTGCCTGGTCTGATGAGTCTTGATTTCTGCTGCGACATTCGGATAATAGGGTCAGAATTTGGGGTCAACAACATGAAAGCATGGATCCATAGAACGGGAGATTTGCATCATGGATATGCAACTGACAAATCTGCAGCAGCTGCATGATGCTATAGGCCTTTTTCACACTTTCTGGTTCCGGTGCGCGAAACGGCGTTTCACAACATCTGGTTCCAATGGAACAGAGTATGATAGAATGGCAGAGTCGTCTCGTCGCTGTTATTGCAGCGTTCCCGGCTGCTCCAGCTTTAAAAAAACAACATCTTTACCTCAATTTCCACGAAAAGACAAAGGACAGAGGAAATCATGGGTGAAATTAATTAGACGGAATGAATGTCCTTCGTTTCAAATGATATGCCAGAGTACACTCATGTGCAGTATGCACTTCAAAGCGAAGATCATTATGTTTTATCAAATATTGGTGGTCTTAGTTTTATTTTGATGTGAAATTATAATATAGACAAAATTCCAGTTAAGTTATCTGCCTTCCACAAACAAGTGCTCCTATCAAGGTCATTAATATATAAGCATAATTTTCTCCCACATTGGAATAATAGACAACTAATACAAATGCAATTTTTTTACAACCAAATTAATTTGGTTAGTCATTTTTATAATAAAGATGGTATACTTTTCTTACAATGAATTCCTTTCTCATCACAGTATCTCTATAACCCTGCAAGTTTTTAACAGTTATTGGTTCAATTCCTTCAGAGACCCATATGTTATTTAGTGGTTTTAATCAAGACCACCGTCTTTTGATTTTACTAAATCTTATGTTGGCAAAACTTGTTTTACAGTAAATACCAAGAGTAATAATAGAGCTTTTCAAACTCTTTTCCAAAAAGAAATCACTACTGTTGCTTACATACAATTTTATTGGATGTCTTTATTAAAGGGTGACTTGATTTGCTGAAGAAAAGTGTGGCTGTTACCACAGAAATATCAGGTTAGAAACAAAATTAAAGAAATATCCTATAAACTTCTCCACAGATTTTATCCAGCAAAACATTATTTACAAAAATTTAAAAGTGGAATTGATGTAAATTGTATTTTTGTAATGAATACGAGGAGACGGTTTTACACTTTTGGTATTGTACATACTCAGTCAAAAGGAAGAGGTGCAAAAGATTATTAACAATTTTCAGTGTTCAAAACCTCTTTTATCATTGTGGGAAAATTAACTTTTTGGCTTTACTGTCTAATTTACTAATAAGCAACCAAATTTTAAGGTATTGATCACTAAACTATGCTTGTATATTACCAGCATCAGAGACTCTTTAAACAAGGAAGCCTACCCACTTTAAAAAATTGTGACCTCTATAATGTATTTATTTAATTATTACATATGTACATTTTGTATATTTGTATTTTTTTATAATTATGCCCTGGCATGTATATTTTTTGTGTTGTAAAATGTTATTTGCAGTTCTTTAAATAAATAATAAAAATATTCAAAGCAAATGAACAAAATGAACTGGAACATGAACTAACTTTAACCTGAAGATTCAGAAACACACCCTATACGCTACAGACGGACTGTTTTGAAGATATTTGCTTTAAAATTGAGTAATTAGTGGAAAACTGAAGTGCTTTAATAGAATCGTATTTAAACACTGAACAACAAATATCTTAATTTTTTTCCAGCGAGTTAGAGCTAAATTATGTTTCCAGACTTGAGTAAACCTTACGAGCATTAAGCAACCTGTCATTATGGGCTCTTCGTTCTTTCGCATTGACTGATAGCAACTCGCCCGTATTTGACTCTGAACACAAAGGAAGGAGGGGGTTAGCACAGCTTACGGACAACTACTAACATAAAACTTATCCTGCTAGATGTTAAATAGTTATTTTTGCTAACGAATGGCTTGAGTTAGCAGATCTTATGCTGTTGGCTGCGCACCTTACTGTAACCTAACGTTGCAAACGCTTCATGTAAGACACATTTTCTGCACAAATTCCTTTTAAATGCTGATTTATTTAGGCTACATCAGTTCATTAACCAAGCGAACAACCTGTTCTTGTCCAAATTAAGGCAAAGTTGACAGTGAAAATGTCATCCAATGTCCTGAGGCTGTCATGTTTCTGCGACTGTTAGCGAAACCGGAATAAGCTAAACATTGCTTCGGAGGGCGCTTCCAGTATTCAATTCCGCTGTGAAAAAGGTCTATTATGTCAATATGGACCAAAATCTCTCAGGAATATTTCCAGTACCTTGTTCAATCTATGCCACGAAGGATTAAGGCAGTTCTGAAAGCAAAAGGGTACTAGTAAGGTGTACCTAATAAAGTGGCTCTGTATATATATATATATATATATATATATATATATATATATATATATATATATATATATATATATATATACACAGAGATGGCAAAAGTACACTCATCCTTTACTTAAGTAGAAGTACAGATACTCATGTTTAAAACGAGTTAGGCCTGAAAAATGTACAAAAGTCAAAAGTACCCGTTTCGAACACAGTCCCAAAGACATGCGGTATAGGTGAATAATAGGTAACTAAATTGGCAGTAGTGTTTAAGTGTATGTGTGAATGTGAGTGTGTATGGGTGTTTCCCAGCACTGGGTTGCAGCTGGAAGGGTATCCACTGTGTAAAACATACAGTATGCTGGAATAATTGGCGGTTCATTCTGCTTTGATGACCCCTGATAAATTAGGGACAAAGCTTGGGGAGTGAGTGAGATAGCTAAGGTAACTAGACCTCACATCCTATTGATACATTAATATAAACTAACTTAAATTTCCAATTTTTAAGTAAAATGTTTGTCATTTTTATGAAAGTAGCCAAGCAGCATCACACCCTGTAATATGGCACCAACATTGCTCAAAAAGTCGGCCCATGTATCAACATCTTGGACCAAACTCACAGCATTTTGCGGCTGTTAGATCAGAAACAACAGCTGCCATTCATGTTGATACTCTCTAAAAACAATTCTATATGCCTGTCTATCTTTATAAATAATGTCTTACATTTTACACTGAATTCTGTTCAAAATATATAATTTTTTATTTTGTTAAAATAATTACTTAACATATTTGACTGCAAACATTTTTTTTTTTTGCATTAGGCTAAAGCTGCTTATTCTCCTTAAACAGTAGCTCTCATACATAACCCGTTATTTAAGTGCTTTTTTAGGTATTGTGGTCATTATATTTATTGGATAAACATTAATTCTGTGACAGTTTTTTCTCAGTCACTTTGGTCCATTTCTCAGATCCAAATTGAAATTATCAAAACTACCTGTTCAATCTTCACATCATTGTGTCACTTGCCATAGTTTACACCGGAACAGCCCTTCCGAGTACAGTTACTTCTGCAGGTAACCATGATGTTTGGCTATTTTATGCATTGTTTTGAGAAATGCATTAGGCCTACTATTTTGCAAATTTCAGTTCTGATCTGAGAAATGTGCCAAAGGGACTGAGAAAAACTGTAATGCATTTATTCTTTGCTAAAAGCAGCATACACAGGCGTGACTACAACCTCCAAATCATGTGCATGATCTTTTTTTCACGTGATAAATTCAGTATCGTTTGCATTGTATTTTTATTCATAAATTGCCCAGTATGCCTACATTTGTTGTTGAAAAATAACTGAATAATTGAAGACAACAGTATAGGCCTATATGTCATATCATATAGTCAATAAAAAAAAAATCAATAAAAACTGAAAAACAGCATACATTCTGTATTAGGAAATATGAACTTATCAGAAATAAAGGAAATAAACCGCAATGCATGCATTTTTTTATAAAGTATTTGATTGTTTTAGTACTTAATGTACAAATCTTTACAAAAAATGCACTATTTTTCACGGTATTAGATTGAACGACCAGAGAAAGCCTGTGCAGTATGATCGGAAGTTGACAAAAGGCTTAAGCATTTAAACGGCATGTTTTTTAACTGAAATGCGTCTTCTTTTTTACTTTTTTTTTTTTTACTTTTGTAAACTAGCCCACGTACGGTGCACTCTGTTAAACATAATTTGGGTAATATTTAAAAAAGAAAAAAAATTCGAAGGGGGGCTAATAATTCTGACTTCAACTGTGTGTGTGTGTATATATATATATATATATATATATATATATACAATGTAAAGAGATCAGCTAGCTTGGCAACACCAGTGATTTTTAGACACTGTTAAAAGGCTTTGTTTGCCAGAAAATCAATGTCCTGAGGTGCGTGATTTGTACTACACATGTGCATTGACTGCTCTTGGATGCATAAAACAGCTGCCCTTGGGTGCTTGAAATATGGCTGCAAAGTGGAAAGGCATTTTTTCAAAGGGATTTTGGTCAAACTCACTGCAACAGCTCCTGGTCGGTGAGAGCAGAAGATTGCAGCAGCTGAAGTATATGTGAGGACTCTGAGGAACTGCTTAGATCTCCATCCCTGCAGCTCTTTGCTGTCATCTTGGACAGACTGGAGCAGCTGAGAGCCAGTTCCAGAGCATCCATCCAACAGCGTCCTGGAAAAAACAACACAGGGCTGTATAGACCTCAAGTGGACTTCATATTGAGGAGACAGTTTGAAGACATTTCATATTGCACCGACAGAGACTTAACTATCATCATTTTACAGTACTTCATTTAAACCTTGTGTATTGTTCAAATTGACTACCCTTTCATTATGTTTATGGCTGTTTTTGCCCCATTGACTTACATTATAATGACATTTTTGGATTCCACAGTCATGACAACATATAATCATGATTTCTTGATTGTTGGTAGTTTTCCCTGTTGGGAAGAGGTCAAATGTGTAATTTTTTACTGTTGATCATCCTTTGGCACCATTAACCCTTAATGGAGTTTAGCTTAAATGTGCAGTATGTAAGTTTGGCACCCAGTGGTTGAACTAGGTATTACATTCATGGATGACAACAAACCAATAGAGTCTGGCTGCAGATTTGCACTTGCACTTTCAGGCTTGCACGCTCAGGCAACCCCGCTTCCTCTGCAAGTAACGTCATTTACAATCCCAACCTGTGGCCGCTTGCATGAAAGTCCTTCAGTAATTTTACTTAAGCGTGTCCTGTCCTGCTTTACTTAAACAGATCATAACTAACCATGAATGCTTTCCTTACAACAGCTCTGCAGCACACATCATCTGTGCTGTTTTTTTTCAGTTAAGAGAGTCAAGACGTTCCCTTATAAAGTTGATCTCGACATTACGTTTGGAGGACCTATAAAACTGGGCTTTATTAAATGGTTTTATTGAATTATTTATATACAGTCCTGTGAGCCTTTTATCAAAAACATTTTTTGGTGAGAATGCTTGCATTTTGAGTCTTATTTGTTCAAGGGAGCTGATTATGTCCCTTAAATGTTTTAAGAGGAAATGTTGCAACAAAATTCAGAAAACTTAATGGCAGTCTTAAATTCCTTAAGTCAATCTTTTTTTTTTCTCCTTGCAAACCAACTTTTACTAAGGGTACCCTTAACCTTAAAGGGTCTCGAAACATCAAAACACATTTTTTGAGGTGTTGACAGTCATATATGTGTCCCATGCTGCTAAAAACACTATTAGGACACATTTATTTCACAAAAAAGTAAAAATTGGTTGTTTTTGCGTTATTTTGAGCAAATTCGTACTTCCGAATAAAACAAGCTGAAGCTGCATCACTGCGATTAGATACTTGCGTGTATTCCAGCGTGGAGAGTGGATGTCTCTACTTGCGAGTGCATTGTGACATCTCTTGAGTGTGCAGCATTAATTCATGAGAAAGACTTGGTTCAAACCAATCAGCGTGCTCTATTGTGAATGAGGTGTAACTTCATTAATATGCATGATAGCTTCGAAGAAAGTTTTTACCTGTTACAGTGTTCAGACGACAGAGAGATGCCACGTTGTGTTGCCAAAACAAGTGGAAGAACAAGATTTTTTTGGAGACATTGGTCATCAGTGTTGCTTTTTTAAATGTGCTGCAGAAAAGGTTTTGTTTTCATTTCCCCGCTATGAGAGCGCAGCTGGAGTCACGTGTGGACTACAGTGCACGTGACACGTGGCAAAAATAGGTTTGTAAGGAAGATTTTTTTACCTGAGAGCTTTTCACATCTAAAAATTGGTGAAATCCGGATTTGCTGCTCGTCTTCTTTAAAAAAAAAAGCGGTTCCAGTTGGTGTTGATTGTCCTGTCTCAACAGATTTGGTAGGTGCGTGTGATTGGATTTTGTTTCGTTTATTCAGATGGCAACGTTAGTTCATTTCGTCAGCAGTACTCTTTCAGTTTTTAAAGACATACCTTAGTTAATATCACTGCAATAATATAGACTGAAAGATCCGCTGTAAATGCTGCTCTCCTAGTGTAAACATGTGAACACCGCAATCAAACTATTATCGTCGTGTAGGATTTTTGCTGCATTTTGTGACAGGATAGTCTATACACACACGGCTTTCTGATGCAACCTACCAAGTGCATCTAAGTTACACAGAAATGTGGTGGGTTTTTTTCTCTTATACAACGTGCGTCCTCATTTGCAATATCTGGTTTGTCACAGGAGGCATGCATAAAATGTTCCTAAATGAAAGTGAAAGTGTCAAACTGCAGTTAAAGTCGACAAATTAATGATTTGGCAAATAATTTGATTACTGATGTCCATGAAACACAGTCCCTGTCTTTCTCCCCTGTGTCTGTGTTTGTTTTGCCTCTGTGAAAATCAGCGTGTGCCCAAAAGGAAACTCCCATTTTTATCCAAAACCTTTCCTCTTTCCCTCCCCCGACACTCCTACCTAAACAGAGCTAGACACACCCATTTCCCTACCATTTTCCAAACTAGAGGTGTGAAAACACCCTGCTGAAACAGGGGGGTTTCGTGGCCCTTTAAACTAAGGGACTTTTTGGTTAATGACTTTCATGCAACCGAACCCTGCACTCTCCTGCCACATCACTTGCATCAACATCTGTATCTTGTCTGCAATCATTCTGGAACCTGCTAAATAAAGAATATTTCCCCAAGACGTTCAAGAATCATTGCTGTAAGTCAATAATGTGTATCTATTAGTTGTAATACTACAACTCCTTGAAATGTTTAAAATAAAAACTAAAATTCAAATTTGCATTAGCCTGGTGTTTTTTTTTTATTCATAACTGTTGAAGAATACTTTGTGTGTATAATTAGACCTGATAGTTTATATAAATAAATAATAAGCTCTGCTGGTATACATGTTAAAAAGCCTGCTTTGGTAAATTTACATTAAAGCATTATAATCATATGATGAATACACAAACCGCTTATCAGGGAGGAGGGGGGTCTGTCATGGTATAAAACTTAAGTACTTAGAATTATTTGACAACGACGTCACTGTCAACGCAAATGAACAGGAAGCTTACTTTCGGTTTAATTTTGTTGATTGCAAGTGACGTGACCGGTGCAGGTGTTGATTGTAAATGACGTCATTTGCATAGGAAGCGTGAGCGTGCAAGCCAGCGTGCAGCCAGACCCTTCTCAAACAAGCGCAAGTGCAGGTTGCCAGCTTGACGACCAACAGGAGCGAGTCTGACGATCAATCCTAATAGTTTACCTCAGATCTTGAAAATACAATAAAACGCTTGAACTGAGACTCAGTGCAAGCCAACACATTCAGCATGTACATTTAATAATTTTAAAGAGGGTTAATATGTATTAAATAGATTATAAACCTTAACATTTTGTGAATGAGTGCACTATTCTGTCCTTCTGAATGGCTGCATTTTAAATTCTGTCATGTTTTGTCTGGTGCAAACAGTCAAATTGCTTATCACGGCGAATGTCCTCACATAGCATCTTGGTAGAACACGGGGTTACAATGTAACCTGCTCACCTAATGTTTACATTTGTTATATTTATATTATTTGCTAATCAATAACCACCTCATGTGAAACTCTGAATCTGTGTCTCATTTCGGAGTCTGCTACTGTCCACTGGAGGTCGCATTTCAGTCAACAACGCACACTTTTAAAGTCTTCCTGACTGAATGAAATATGCAGTTTTCCCACCAAGGCAACCGGGGTGCTGAAATATAATTGATTGGCTAAACTGGCATTGGGCGAGTTAAAAAACAAAAAAAAAACAAAGACAGACGTTCTGGCACGTAACACACATTTCAAAGCAGAATATCAGACTTCGGCATTGCTTTTCAGATAATAAAGAATGTTCACCATGTTTCTTAAGTATCTGCAAACATATTATAGTATTTTTATGCTTTAAAAGAGTCAAAAACTTCCATACAGCACCTTTAATTAAAGCTTTTGTAGTTTTCAATGTGAGTTTATGAGTTCAATGTCAGATTAGTTACCCTCATGTGGAAATAATAACACGTCATACATTCAATAACATGTTCAATAAGCAAATGAGGTAATATAAAGGTTATCAGATGACACTTTTTTTGCATCAGTTGGTGCAGTGTAAATTAGCTTTAACAGAAGACAAATGCTCACCATCAGATTCAGATGCCGCCCTGAAAATCAATAATTACTAGGCAAGGGTTGTGTGATGGAGCCAACCGTTTCTCCTTCAGGTCCCTGAAAATAAAACACAAATACCAATCAATCCCAATAGTATCTGGATGCAGCCTTTATGATGCAAGCTGAGATTGCATCACTCAGCGATGTAATGTCAGACACAATGCACTCAAATGGAGCGAGTGACGTCATTGTGAGGGGTAGGGTTAGGGGTAGGGTTAGGTGAGCCCATTAAAAAGCATTGGATGCAGCTCAGATTGCACTGCACCAGGTCTGCATTCAGACCTCTCTCATCAATCCCCCAAATTAAAGCCATGCATACAGTTGAAGTCAAAATTATTAGCCCTCCTGTGAATTTTTGTTGTCTTTTTCAAATATTTCCCAAATGATGTTAACTTAAAATAGTAACAGTTCTTGACCCCAGTGAGCTACAAACAAAAATTAGGTATCACTGGATAAAAAAAAACATTGAGCTTTACTATGGTCCATGGAAAGTTTTATGCTCAAAAATATAAAAAGTTAAACATTATGAAGTAATGACAAAAAAATGCATTGTGCTCAATATTTGCATTTCCATATACAAACACAGGGAAACATTATTAATGTAATAACTTAGAACAAATATACCTTGAAAGCCAAGTGTCTTGAGTCCCGAGTTTATTTTTCCAATTTGATGAAGATAGCATGCAAAATAAGATTTCTGCAAAAGTTTTCAGAGGCTATATTGGTGTCCTTCTCTCCCTCACCATCAGAGGTATGTTCTCAAAAATTATCTTATCCATCATCTAGAGTTTATGATGCTCACAATGAAAAAAAATTATAGATGCTTAAATAATGTAAAAAAAATTGCACCGCACTAAACATTATATTATTTAAAAAACGAATATATGAAATTAGTCCTGGAGCAATACAGAAATAGGTCACAAGTAACAGGTCAAAAGCCACACATCTCCTGAGTATGTTTTGAATGTGATGGCAGGAATCTTTCACAGTATTTCCTATTATATGTTTTCTTCTGGAAAAAGTCTGATTTTATTTAAGCTAAAATAAAAGCAGTTTTTAATTTTTAAAAAAACCTTTTAAGGTCAATATATTAGTAGCCTCCTTAAGCATTTTTCAGTGTCTTTGGAACAAACCCCCAATATACAATGACTTGCCTAATTGCCCTAACTTGCCTAATTAACCTAGTTAAGCCTGTTAAATTGCACTTCAAGCTGAATACTAGTATCTTGAAAACATCTAGTAAAATAATATTTACTGTCATTATGGCAAAGATAAAAGAAAATCAGTTATTAGAGATGAGTTAATAAAACCATTATGTTTAGAAATGTGTTGAAAAAAAATCTCTCTGCTAAACAGAAATTGGGGAAAAAATAAACAGGGGGGGGCTAATAATTCTGACTTCAACTGTATGTCATAAATCATTCCAGAGGTGCTCCTGTCTAACCTTCATGGCCCAAATTGACTTGTCCAATGGATGGTAGAGTTTGAAGCAGAACCCGTCCTTCTTTGAGGGTCTTTCGATGAGTTTGCAGGCATTGAGAAGAATTGTGCCGACCCAGTGATCTGAACCAGGTGTTTTGTAAATAAGGAGGATGCCAGGCCTCAGGACGCACCACAACTTTGTCCAACTCTTCAATGTTCCCCGAATCTAAAACATCCAAAAAGAAAAACACATCTTTCAAACTACTATGAAAGGATTTTAGCTTGTTAAACTGAAAACCAATGTATTTGACTAACCTTTAGCCAGTTGGACATAATAACCACACTTGGATCCTTAAGTGCACTAAAGAGTTCTTTGGCAACTCTCTTCTTCTCTTGTCGATAGTTCTTTTTCTGAACCTGCAACATCAAAGGTCAAGGTTTAATGCGATTTAAAGCAGCTAGGGGGCGTTTGTGGGTGGCAAGATATGTAAAATGTCTATAATCCCTGATGAACACTAGAGCGCGCTATTTACAAGTGCTACAGATGCGAGAAGAAAGAAACTACTGAATGACTGCTGTTTAAATCTCACATTTAAAGTTATTATTGTAGATTATGGAGA
Organism: Danio aesculapii; assembly: GCF_903798145.1. Classification (NCBI taxonomy): domain Eukaryota; kingdom Metazoa; phylum Chordata; class Actinopteri; order Cypriniformes; family Danionidae; genus Danio; species Danio aesculapii. Next base: position 8,743,824 of record NC_079459.1, on the reverse strand, counting down.
GCTTTTTTAAATTCTCACAAAAAGATATTTTACATCAGAGGCTGTATTTAAATTTAGCATATTTATGACCAGAGATTAAATATAATTTTTCAATGGATCTGTTTTATGTTAGAATTTATATGTACTTTTATATTTGAAGGTTTTTTATTATAAACTCATGTTTTGAGAAATATTATGTACTTTTTATTAATATTATTATTATTATTATTCATTTTCTTTTTAACTTAGTCTCTTTATTAATCTGGGGTTGCCACAGGGGAATGAACCGCCCTTCCAGCTGCAACCCATCACTGCGAAACACCCATACATTACGGACAATTTTAGCCTATATCCAACTCACCTATGCCACATGTCTTTGGACTTGTAGGGGAAAACGGAGGAAACCCATGCGAACACAGGAAGATGCAAACTCCACACAGAAATGCCAGCTGACCCAGCCGAGGCACATTTGTGCTACTCACTGACGTGAAACCATTATTATTATTATACATTCATTCATTCATTCATTTTCTTTTTGGCTTAGTCCCTTTATTAATCTGGGGTCGCCACAGCGGAATGAACCACCAAGTTATCCAGCACATGTTTTACGTAGCGGATGCCCTTCCAGCTGCAACCCATCTCTGGAAAACATCCATACACACTCATTCACACTCATACACTACGGACAATTTAGCCTACCCAATTCACCTTTACCACAAGTCTTTGAACTGCACCCAGAGGAAACCCATGCGAACGGAGGGAGAACATGCAAACTCCACACAGAAACGCCAACTGACCCAGCCGAGGCTCGAACCAGCAACCTTTTTGCTGTGAGGCGACAGCACTACCTACTGCGCCACTGCGTCACCCTTATAATTATTATTATTATATTCGATTGTCATTTTAAATGTTTTATTCAGTTTTTTATTTTACATTTGTTACACAAATTTTCCTTTTATGCCAAAAAATCCTTAGCATATTAAGTAAAGATCATATTTCATGAAGATATTTAGAAAATGTCCTACTGTAAATATATCAAAACATGTTTTTATGAGTAATAAATGGATTGCTAAGAAGTTTTAAAATGATTTTCTCTATATTTTGATTTTTTTTGAACCCTCAAGATTCTAGATTTTAAAATACTAAAATTGACCAATTTTTTAAAATTGAATTCTTAAATTTGATCAAATTAATCCTATCTTAACAAACTCTACATCAATAGAAAGCTCAATTATTCAGCTTTCTAATTAGTTCTAGCAATTTTGTTCTTTATTTTAAACTGTTTTAATTGCTTTTTTTACTTGATTACAATTATTTGGTTTTCTCCGGTCACTAAAAATATAAATCTAACATTGTAATTTGTACGACCGATGTTTACTTTTAGTCTCATTTTCAATAAATGATTCAGTTATTTACTCATAAAACTTCATATTTCATATGTCATTTTTGAAGAATTATTCAGTGGCATATTTTTGATGGTTGGTTGTCTCCACCTATTGGTTAAATAATGTAATTGCTGCCTACAACTTTCATTTTTGAGCACGTCATTTTACTCTTTACCTTAATCCGCGGGTGTTCCGAACCATGGGTTGTGATCAGTACACCGCTTGTTATTATTATCTATAAAATTAATAGTCTATAAATAGTAGTCTATATTAGTGTCTATAAAAAATAGTAGGATCTATAAAACTGGTAGACATTTAAGCAAGCAAGGGGAAAAAAATCTAATTACATATTTTAATAAATGGGCTTTTAGTGTTGTTAAAAACAGTGCCTGAAAGAGTCCACCTGTTGACTGGCACTGTACGTGACACTGTGAACGAGCTGCTGTTTTAAAAAAAAAAAAGTGGGTCAGGAACTCAGTCTTGAGTGGGAAGCAAATCATACCTTAAGCGATTCTTTCCTTGCCAGCTTCTCCGTGGGCGAAGAAGACTCTTTCTCCAAACCAATAAACATCCTGGATTCTGACTGAAATGAGAACAAGGAGAAAACAAAAAGAGAAAATCCAAGAAAAGTCCAATTGAAATGTATTTAAAATCAACATTTTTCCTTTTCTAATACATGTCCAAGGGCATAATATGAACAATTCATGGCAGCTGAAATTCCACTGAATATCTTGTTTCAAAAATAAGATAGTAAAATGTCCGTAATGGCTGCAAATGCCATTTCATTTTGATTTTAAAAAGTCCTACCATAATAATATTAATAATATATTAAATAATCTAAAAATTATAAGGCAAATTAAGCTACTTCTAGCCACAACTATCAGGCTAACTGCAAAAGGCACCCAGCTAAATGTAGCAGGTCTGTTTGGTCAGCTGTGGATGTCAGTTGAAAAATCACACCAAAATATGGAGAAGACAGCATTCCTCTTAAACCTCCAAACCAAATGATGAGTTGAGCGATGAATAACAACAGTAATGATATTTCATTGCAACAAATTACAAATAGCAAATTTTCTCTCTTTTTTTGAGTACTGATGTAATAGGGATGCACAATAGATTGTTTCAAAATTGATATTGCAATGTGCGCATCCGCAATGGTCACATAGTAAGATATGACATTTTAAGTCTGACTTATAGTTGACTGGGAGCTACAGAATTGTATTTAATTACTGTATTTATTCTGAATTTATATGATTTATGCAACAAAAAAATGTTTTCTTACTTAGAATTTTAAGTCCAAATATCTAAATTCCAAAGCAAAAACTAAATTATTTGACTTACCCCACTGGCAGATAATTGTTTTAAAGAGCCCCTATTATGGGTTTTTGAAGGTGACCTAAGTGAATGAAAACATTCAGTTGAGGTTTAAATCTGAAAGTGAACCGCTGAAAACTATTGATTCCTTAACAAAATAGTTGACTCAGAGTGGAATAAATGAATTGAGTTGGGTTCAGATCTTTTGCTTGAACGTGTTGACGTCGATACGGTACATCACCAAATATGTAGTTCCAGATCTGGTAAAATGTGAACATGCTTTCCCTTCAGACACTAGCGGAGCGCAGGGCATCACAGGATTTATTCCGATTCGGCTGCAAGGATAAGGGTTAAAGTTCTACATTTAAAGGGTTAAAAACTAAATTTTTCCAAAATCATGAAGCCCTACTATATAACATTTTAAAGTAGTGTAACTGTTTCGTAAAAACAAACAATGCGACAAGATCCCAGCGATAAGTCATTTGGCTGCCCGCACTAGACGCCACACAATACAAACTACTGAAATCCTTGTAAAATAAAATGTAAAAATTTTTTTGCTAGCTCACGTTGTTATTCTTAAAGTGAAAAAAATAACCTGTGCAAGTGAATACACTAAAAACAAAAAAGTTTGTTTTGGTAATCTTCAATCAAATTCTGTCCATTTGCTTCCACATCTGAAATTCTGTGATGAGGTCAATTTGATGGCAATATTCTTAACCACGCTCCTCTTAACGTTAGTTTGCTATGAGGGAATGATGCGCAAAAAGAAAGCCCACCCCCTCCTCAATATTCCGTTTCAGTTGGAAGAACATCATCATACTGAAATCAAAGGACTTTATTTTTACAATCTAGGCGCAGAGTCTAAAGCACATGGCGCAAAAGCATCAAGGCGTGTCCGAATCCACTTTTGCCATTTTAAGGACAAAAAAATACGGTTTGCACAGTGGCACATAGTCTAACAGTGTTTATAAGTTATGGGTGTACTTTGAGCATAATGTGCATTAAACCAATCAGAGTCTCATCTCACATTCCCTTTACAGGTCAGTTGCGCTGTGCCATGGCTCATTTGCAATTTACATGGCGGACTTTGTAAGCAGAAAAACTGAACGCTTAACTAGTGATTTAAACAGACCATCTGCAGCGCGAGGATAAAGAATGAGCCTCCTCTATTCGGCCTCTTCACTTTCTCTTTACGTTACTTTTACTCTTTACTTTACAACACCGTTTCCTTATCCATGAAAGCAAAGGAGTACATTTCACTGAAGACATCCATTAGCCTACATATTTAATTTAGTTTGTTAAGAGCAAAGATTTGTTTCAAAATTATTTTTAAATTCAGTTCTAATTTCTAATTTAACAATAATAATGTGGTCAAAAAACGGAGTTTTTCCAAACACACATCCTGTTTTTATGCCCCATATGGTGATGCATACATCTCCAAACCAGACAGACTATTGCGATTGGTCGACTGTGTTCAGAGTGAGACAGAGAGAAATGCCCACCATGGCTTATCAACAATTTTGAAGTAGTCAGAGTGCAGAGTGTATGTGTGAGCCCAATGCAGGAGTGCATTAAAACAATGCAGTTTAACACACACGACACACATTCAGTATTAATCCACACAGTGGCAAAAGCTGAACTATTTTGAAACTTGACAGCTGCACGTGTGTAGGAACAGCTGACAGAGGATATAGCAATGACAAATGGCAGTAGTTCGCGAGCTCACAAACGCATTTAAATCCGTAAATAAAGTGGTACACGTCACATTTTCAACATGGTTTTAGATGCGATATGAGAATATAAAGAGTTAATCAGATATAGTACAGGCTGCGGGGAGCCATTACAAATAACAAGACACAATTAAATACATAATTTGCAAGATAGAGAAAACAAGGCAACCATTTTAATGGCACTTAAGTTACTTACACTTGTGAAATGGAGGAAGGAACTGATCCATGAACTGTGCACTGTAAAATTTCTGTCAAGCTCTGACAAAATCCCATACATCAATAGTCTTTTCTGATCCTTCCTTTAACAAACGGCCAATGAATCCTCCGTTGTAAGCATGTAGATTGCTGAAACACTCGTCAGAAAAATGACAGGAGCACAGCTCAAGGCTGGGGCTATAATGCTGAGGTATTTTAGCCTAAATAACCTTCAACCACTGACTCTTCACAACCTTATCTTTGGGTAGAGAAAATAACACTAACTTTCCCTCACACTTCAGAGCACAGCATCTACGCGACATGATTCAACCGGGATCTGCTACAGTGTTTGTCTTTTTCTTTTTCTTTCTACAGTGTTTGTGGGTGGGGCCGCAGATTTCAATTTTCCCGGGTCTGCGTGCGAAACAAATGGGCAGGGCTTGAGTTCCCTATCGACGTCACGCCAACATGACTAAAGATTCATTACCAAGACGATTCATTTGAACCACTCTGAGTCGACTCTTTCATAGATGAATCAATAGTCTTAAACATGGTGCACTTTCAGATTTAAGCCTTAGCTGGATATTTCACTTCAGTTTAAGCTGTGTTACACACTACATGGAAGGTCATTTTCAAACACACATAATAGGGGCTCTTTAATGCTATTTGTTTTTTCAGACTAACACAGGTTAATGCATTAATGCTGCATTAGATCTTTGTGCATTATATTTGAATGTCTCATATGGGCTAATGAATGACAGGATTTTACTGTCATATATTCACCCATTAAAAGCACATGATACAGGCAGATGTGTGCTTGAGACATGAGCTCTGATTTTACTAAAAGCTTTTATCGCCAGTTTGGAGAGCGGAATAAAATAAGTGAGACTGTGACTTTTGACATGCGCTAATTGCGTCGCATCTACATTTTCAGAGAGTCATTTGATCTTTCATTTAGCAGCATTTTGGAAAGAAAGGTTAACTTGTGAGCAGGGTGAAATAACAGATGTGTTATGGAAATGTTCTTCAAACAGCAAGGACGGGGTGTTTTCTTTCCCCGTCTGCAATATTATGTTGTGATATTCCATGCAGGCAGTCAACAAGAAGATTAACGCACCACACTGCTGGGCGAGCGGGCCGGGCTGACCTCGTCCCTCAGTAAGGGCAAACCGTTCCGCTCCGTTTCATTACCTGCAGAACACACACACGAGCACGCACGCGCACACACACCCACACCAGCACACAAACATCTCATTACTATCAAAAGGAATAAATGAGCGATCATTGGGATGATGAACACCGATGTTTAATTAAGGAATAAGTGAAAATAATGGACGTCTGAGATGGTGATGCGGCTGTCAAGCCTATAGACAATGTTCAAATGTTGTATTTTAAGACATTAGTCTGCTTTTGTTGTCCTTAAACAATTCATCTGTATAGTGCTAGTTTCTACAGATAATGACGTATGATATCCTTGGATGACAATATCAGTCTCACGGTATTGTGATTACAGCTCTAAAATATATTCTATTTAAATGTCTGTGTAATTTTTTTTCCTTAATTAAATGCTATATATTTTATTTTAAGAAACATTTCAAACATTTTGGAACAGTAAACATGTCAGGCTAAATAATACAAATAAATCACTGACTTCTGCTAATTTCAAAAGCATAGATTTCTTACCAATCTCATCCAATGCCTTCTGTTTTGATTCAATTTTTGACTGTTGTAGGCTGTGAAGTCATTTGAAATAACTGACATTGCTTAACGCAGTATTGTGGAACTGTAGTGTGGTCAAAAAACCTGCCTGGAACTACTTCCAGTGTGCATTTCCCAAACAACGACATAACTCGTGGCTGAACTATCATAGTATGATGCATTGTTTGGGAAAAGAACGATGTAGTGATGAGTGTTTCCCAAAACTGTAGTTTCTCTGTTGCAGATCCATTGTTAGTTATAATGTAAAACGAGGTGGAGTAACAACTTCTTTAGGGAAAATCCCCATAACTTTGTGCAAACACGCACACATATTTGTAAAAAAAATTTCAAAATCCAATATTAGTTTAGGTAAAAACATGCACTTGTTTTCCATATCAATTGAAATATATGTAAAGGGCATATACTGTATATAGGGCCTATGTTTCCTTTACAAATATTATTGAGAATATTCCATGTTCCATTCTAAAACATACAATCATTTACAAAAAGCTAACACAGATACCAATGTCATATATAAATCATCACGTTAACGGTTTAAATTCATAGTAACGTATTTATTAAGAAATAAAAAAACAATATCCTACTTAATAATAATAATAATAATAATAATAATAATAATAATAATAATAATAAAATAAACAATAAATAATATATAATTATATATAAGTAGTCTATTGTTTTGTTTTGTTTTTATGTCAGCTTTTACAATTTTGACACATTTAAAGCAAATTACACCTAAGAGAGATGACTTAAATGTTTTTTTAATCATTCCCAGTTTAAATGTTGAAACATTTTAAATGAATAGGGCATAGGGGAGATAACTGGGAATAGAACACAACCGGGAACTATGCTTCTAACTACAGGTCTAGAAGTGTACTTGCAAACGTACAAGTTTGTGAATGTTCATTGGAACAATGGATTTGGGAAATCAACAAACTATGTTTGTAACAACGAACTTGTGACCTTAGTTGGCTAACGATGTTTTTTGGAAACGCACCCCATGTGCGTTTATCTCAAAATAACTGCACACCTTAGGGCTTATTCACATAGAATTTTTCCATTGCCTATTTCCATTCCAATGTGCTGCTTTTCCATTGTTTTTCAATGTAAATACTGTACGTGCTTGATGGAAGTGTATGACTGTTACGCTTGCGTCTCATGTTTTTTGCAGCAACATGAACAAGAGCACTGCTTTTTTAAAACTCTGTGTCAAGTTGAAAAGACTTCATCTATTACAAGCAGCGTGACAGCTCAGTGTCAGTTCCAAACAAGTAGACCAAGAAAAACCCAGGCAAGCATTGCAAGTTTCTGTTTACAGGCACCCAGTGGCCGTGTCTGAATATCCTCAATCTCTATTCTCTGCTTTTTGTGTGTCTTAGATGATTTAGATGATTTTTGCTTTCTGTACCTGCTGAAAAAAAAACAGCTAAAACCAGCTTCAAAAAACATGAGACACAAGTGTAACGGTCCTGCATCTCCATCAAGCACGACCTGCCTGGTTTTAGAGGGGTTTTGGCCATTTACAGACTTGTTCCAGCCAGTTCCAGACTGGTCTTAGCTGGTCAGGCTGGGAGATGACCAACTAAAACCAGCGTGACCAGCCTAGCAAGGATTGGAGACCAGCCAAAACCAGCTATGTCCAGCTTAAACCAGACTGGTCAAGCTGGTTTTAGCTAGACATTTTGACAGCCTGACCAGCTAAGGACCAAGAAATGGCTGGAACCAGTCTGGAAATGGCCAAAACCCCTCTAAAGCAGGCTGGTCAACAAGCTTAGGCTGGTTTTAGCTGTTTTTTGTTTTTTTCAGCAGGGGTGTAAATGAACCCTTAGACTGTTCAACAGACAACTGAAATTAAGCATTCAAGTGAACTGTAAATAACTGATTTCACACTTGCTTTTCTTAATAAATGTCCTTTACTTACTAATTTATTTATTCTGTATTGTTTAAAGTACATTGCTATGTGGTTGTTAGGTTATTTAAGGTGTTGCTACAATTGCTTCCTTATCCAGCTACATAATAAAAATGTAAAAATTTAACTGCTATGGAATAATTTTAAATAAAATCAGACCAGAGCTAAATTTTAGAAATCTATCCTGCATCTGACATTGCCTACTAATCGAGTAAGTACTAAGTTTTGAATACACAACACAAACTACACAAAAAAGTCAGATAACAGCAGGGACGAAATTAACATTTTTCATAAAAACTTATTTTAAAAGATAATGTTTTTAGCAGAAATATATAATTTGCTGCGGCTACTAACTCACAAGAGTGCTCTATCAAAATCAGGTCTTACTATGAATCAATGTAGAACAACTCCAATATAACTTCACTGTAAACAAAAGTTGCACATTGTTACTTTTGACCCAATCAGCAGGGATAAAGCTAACACACAGGTGGATCAAAAGTAACACAACAATATTTGCTAGATTTACTGGTTTATTTTTGTTTATTTTAAATATATCTGACTATAACCTTGTTAATGTTAACAGCGAACATATTTAGTCCTTTATTTTTGCAAAAAAATATATTAAACAGCATTTTCATTTTAAATTTCAGTTCCATCAAATGTTTCAAAAGCAATCCAACAATGCAAAATGTTACAATTTTCTACAAACTCTAATGTAGAAGTAAAAAATAAGGTATGGCTATGAACAGTTGGACATAAATAACAGTGTTACTTTTGTCTCCACAGGAACTCTTGTGATTGAAACCTCATTTACTTTTAAACTGAAAAACTTAGGCATTGCCTAAGGATGTGTTATTGCACTAAATAACCTGTAGATTGATCATTAGTGTGACACATAAAAAAAAAAACACAACTTATAATAAGGAAAAAAGAACCGCTACAATAATTTACTTAAAAACAGAAATTCAGACCTAACTGCAGGATACGGTCCAGAAATTACATGATATTTGGCAGCTCCATCAAAGCTTGCATGTCGAATGTGCTGTTATAGCCTGGAAAGCAAATGTTGTCAGGGCTGTTACATTCGCCCCATTTTACTTTTGTCCCCGCTCTCCCCTACGTTCTGTATAGTATTAATGTAAGTAGTTTAAATGGATCTCGGGAGTACTACATTTGTTATTATCACATGACCTACCCACGTCAGTTGCATCGCTTCACTCCCATTAATGAATTCTCTCATGTGGCATCATGGGATAGTGTAGCATCTATTGGATGCACACTTCAGAATCTTGCCAGAAGTAGTAAGTAATACGGGTACTTCTTGCATAAAGATTTTCGAATACTATGAATTCGGACATACTATTCATCTCACACACTCTTTATAATGTACCATATAGTATTAAAGTATGCAATTTCAGATGCAGCCCTAGTCATATTTTGTAGAGATATTGTTCTGTGTTGTTGCCAGGGCATTGTTATGTGGCATACGACCATTGCACAGCAGATGTTAAGCTCCGCTCTGCACTGTGCCACATCCTTTTACATCTATAAACCTTTTCTTTAAGGTAAAGCAATTGGGTACGTACAAACTGATGTTAATCTTTAACAATGCTGTTAAAATGGTGAGCATCCAAAACAGCTGCTGTACAATATCGTCCACCATTTTAAGTGAATTGGTCACATGATTGGGTCACACAGAAATTTTTTTTTAAAAACATCATTGTTTTTGAAAGCTTCTGTTTTCATAGTCCATGCTGTGATGTGAAAACACCAATTTTAAATGTATCCACTTTATAGAGCTTTTCAAAAAGATATTGTTGTCTAAAACGCTATCTCAGTGTGTGTCAAAGGCCAAAACTGAGAGTAAAAAATGCCTTTTAAACAAAAACGCATTGATGTCGACATGATGTGTGCCAGGGTATTTGAAAGTGGTCTAAGGGCTTGCCAGAGAAAGTATTTTTTGGAAAGTTTTTTTTTACATCTTAACACATGGTTGACAGGGTTTTCTGGGTGGTTAGTATTCTGGTATTCTGGGTGGTGAGTGTTTGTAACTCCATTATTTATAAAAAAAAAAATAAAAAATCATTATTTCATTAGGGTTGCCAGTGTATACTTCTACTATAGAGTGGTCATAGACATTTACATTATATGTCACCTACGGTATTGTTGTCTATTAAAAGGAAAGCTTCAATAGAGCCACCATTTTGATACAGGGTAGCGCTCCTTTAAAATGAATGTGGGACCAAGGTGCAGTGGAGGACTGGTCATCTGGATCCATAGATATATATTTATATAATATAGCTGGTTGTCTGGCCATGGCAAAGTACTTAAGGCACTCTGAGTAACTTACATTAAGTCAGTAATCATATCCAGACAAGAAGTAATTCCCTATGATGCTCGCTCACATACTGTCCTTTAGCTTATTCCCTGCTTTACCAGGGAATGAACCACCAATTTCTCTGGCAATCCTTTTTATTGGCCTTCTAGTCACAATTCAGCACAGAGAGTGCAATCCTCAGTACCAGGAAACCCACATGTACATGGGAAAAAGATGCAAACTCTGCACAGAAAGGATTGCTGGTCCAGTCAGGACTCGAACCAGTGACCAAGTTGCTTTGAGGCAACCATGCTAACCACGTAGCCACCATGCTGCCCTTATTTTCTTCCTAATATTCAGTTCCACTCTAATATACTTCAAATTAAGAAAGCTAAATATACAATTTGACAATTAAGCAGTTCTTGAATTTGTAACCTATTTTCCAGAAGTAGTGAGCTCCTATAGTTCTCTCTTGAGCTTGAAGGACACAGCGTTTCCACACATTTAGGAATAGAATGGATACCTGGGCTGAGAGGGTACAGTTCATTGTCTCCTCCATAGGACAAGTTGCGGGTCAGCACACGGGGGTCAATCTTTGGAGGTGACGTGGCTGTGGGACAGAGAGAGAACCGCCTGCGGAACAAGTTCTCCTCCTTCATTGTACCAGCCAGTCTGTCCACCTGGAGGACACAAGACGAAAATCAATACAGTCTGTAGTAGAATAATAAAGCACTGGAATATTTAAGGATCACATCACAGACATATAGTTGAGGGCAAATTTACTCACCCTCTTGTGAAATATTTATTTTTCAAATGTTTCTCAAGTGATATTTAATGGAGCAAGGACATTTTTACAGTACATATATAAGTTATAATATATTTTCTTCTGGAGAAATTTGTATTTGTTTTATTTTGACTGGAATGAGAGTGGTTTTTAGCTTTTTTAGACCAATTTAAGGTCAACATTATTAGACCCCTTAAGCAATACTTTTTTTCAATTGGCTTCAGAACAAACTATTGTTATACAATGGCTTGTTAATTACCCTAACTTACCTAATATAGTTACCTTGTTATGCCTTTAAATTGCACTTTAAGCTGAATACTAGTATTTTGAAAAATATTTATTACTTTTTAACCGAACTTTACCCTAAAGATGTCCTGTGGTGTGACACAGCAATAATTAAGAAAAACAACTTTTAATAATATACAAATCATGTGAGAGCAATTGTTGGACACTTCATACACTGAAAAAGTTACTTTTGAGTTATTGAGTCAGTTGAAACAACACAATTTTTAAGGTTTTTTTTGGACAGCTTAATTGTTTTATGTCTAATTCATTTAAAGGTGCTTTATGTAAGTTTTTGACTCTGCTAAAGCATAAAAATACCATAATATGTTTCTAGATATTTAATGATAAGATAACATTCTTGTTTAGCTGAAAAACAATACTGAAGTCAGACATTCTGCTTTGAAAATGTCCGTTACATTCCAAAATGTCTGTCTTTGTTTTGGTCATTTAACTCGCGGGTTGCCTTGGTGGAAAACCGCATATTTCAGTCATTCAGTCAGAAAGGCTCTCAAAGTACGCATCCGTGACTGAAATGCAACCTTCAAAATGAGACACAGATTCAGAGATCCACATGAGGTGGTTATTAATTAGCAAATACTATAAATATTTTGAACATAAACATTAGGTTAGCAGGTTACATTGTAACGTTGTGGCCTAACAACATGTTACATGATGAGATACGCAGTGATAAGCGATTTGGCTGTTTGCACCAGACGAAACAAGATAGAAATTTTAATTCAGCCATTCAGAAAAACACAATAGTGAACTTACTGCACTCCAACAAAATGTTAAGGTTTAAAATCTAATTAATACATATTAAACTTCTTCAACAATATAAAAAAAAAAGAATTTTGCAAAAAAAAAAAGATTAAACATATGGGACTGTTAATAAAACTTTCTACTTTATACATATTCTTTATTTTCTTGCTGTGAGGCAACAGCGCTAACACTGCGCTGCCTCAATAAGAATATGTGAGCAATTCCATGCAAACGTCAACCTTATCATGAAAAAAATTAAGTTTTCACCAAAATACCGAAATCGTTTCTTCGTTTTTTGTGTAGGCTTGTATTTTACAGTGCTTTAAAAATACTCAAAAATGTCTCTGTCGATGTTTTCAAACAATTATATTTAATTTACCAAAGTCACATACTGTAAGTGGCAATTTCATATCCGTCACATCCATAACGGAGAGATGTCACATCCATAACGAAGCTTTTTCCCCATAAATACAAAAATGTAAAATCAATAAAATCAATCATGTTTGTTCTGTAGTGAGCCAACTCTTATTCTTTTGATTAGCATTGTTTCTTTTGAGTTGTGCAGTTTAATTCACAGAATTTCTACAAAGTATGTTGTATACTGTAAACTTGCAGACTTTTTTTGTCCATAACGCATGTTTATTTTCCTAATTTAAAATATAAAAAATGTTTACAGATTGATATTTTTCTGCTCCCACAACTCTGTGGCTAGTTGTTTTGAAAAATATAAAGAGATGTTTTAATATAATGTTAGCATATACTTCCTCTGTCAATTTATGTTTTAATATTTTACTGCAAATGTCACACCTATAACGCTGGAATTGCTTATGTATATTATATATTTTATATAGGTTTACATATAAAATAAAAGTTAACCAAAGGAATCATCGCCGTTATTAACCGTGATTAACATTTTGAGCAAAATAATCGTGATTATCATTTTTTCTGATATCGTGCAGCCCTAATTCTTGTCATGTGTGACAGTGCAGCTTCATGTTACACAGATTAATATAAACATGGAGAGATGCTGCCAAATTTGTCTATAACAGAGGAAATATATCATCAGTAAATTACTGTGAGTGTGTATGAGCAAATGTATGTTTCTGGGCCAACTTGGATGGAAATGCTTCCAGAAAGTTTATGCAACATAAAAATGGATGATAAATGAGAAAAGCAGCTGTGAAAATTAATCTACTCTATCTATCTATCTATCTATCTATCTATCTATCTATCTATCTATCTATCTATCTATCTATCTATCTATCTATCTATCTATCTATCTATCTATCTATCTATCTATCTATCTATCTATCTATCTATCTATCTATCTATCTATCTATCTGTCTATCTGTCTGTCTGTCTGTCTGTCTGTCTATTTCAGGGACATGAGTCTAGTAGTTGTCTCTGCCTACTGAAGTATTTTAAGCCCAAGAAAGAAAACATCAAATATTTAAAGAATGAGCCAGATGCATTCCCTTGATATTCGGGTTAAAAATCTGGGGTTGCAAAATGGACGATTTTAGGTTGCATAAGTTGACGCTATTTAAAAAAAGGAAGCCTATGTATTCATGGGCTTTTAGTTGTGGAGCATCTGAATCAAGTTCCCAGCGTCATTCCTTCTCATGAAAAGGAGCTAAAAATAGTCTCTTTGCTGCAATGTGGGTCTGTGGAGGGTGGGGTGGTGGCGGGAGGGGGGTGGTCTCCGTCTTTAAGGTGCATAGTTACAAACCCCACACAACCTCTCTTTCTCTCACTAGAGCTCTGCAGGGTAATTAACCCCGCCCTGCATGTGGTCAGGCATTGAGTTGAACCAATCACAGCGTAGAGCCACCGCTGGAGGGGAGGACGGATACATTCAATTGGCCGTGCATCTGGCTGCTGTTCAGTTTTGCTCTGTTTACAAGACAATGAACCGCAGACAGAGGAAAGCACATCTTGTATAGACTAAACAAACATAATAATTGCAAAAAAATCCATGCAAGACAATTATATCTATTTATTCTTCAGTGTTAAAGGAACTCCATTTTATGTGTGTGTTTTTCTTTCATAAAACCATATAAGAACAGGCTGAGCACTATTTTTTTAAAAGTTGCATAGTTACATAATTATAAAAGAGGACCACTGCTGGCAAGATGAAATATGAAAAGCAATGATGTGATTTTTGCCTTATTAGAATATAGATTCAATATTTATTTCACAAATAGAGTACAATTACTTTAGTAAATAATGTTGTAACACAGGGTCACTGTCAAAACGTACCACCATATACATTTCTGGAGAGCGTGAATTATGTAGCCAAAGCTATGTATAGGCTGCATTTCGCCTTTAAAACAAATGCTACGAGGTGGTATGATATCACAGAGGACTTCTGTTTCTTTTTGCCCTACCAGCTGACCACTTGCCTCCATGTGGATGGCTTTTCCGCTATTACCAGTTTGCCCAGTAGATCACCACATACATCGACAGACTTAAGATGCATAGATGAGTTGACCACAACATAGTGATTTAAGTCCAATGAAGAATGGTTCCAGGAATCAGATAAAAAAAATGCAAAAAAATAAATAAAGAATTAAATAACAGATAACTGAAAACGTGGTAAAAATTAGACAGCCACGAGGGCTTTTCTTTTTCTGGATTGCTTTTGAAAACACTGTTGGTTGGGTTTAGTGGAGGGGATGGGTGGGGGGTATCGGTCGGTCAGTTGCACAGTCAGTGAGTCAGTCGACAGCAGCCTTTGGTGGATTTACGTGAGAACAGCAGGTGCGAATGACACTTGCAAGAGAAATTTGAGATCTGTAAAGGCATACACAACTTTTATTTTTCAAAACAATAAGTTTAGCTTATTGTTCACTTCAGAGTAGCATTTGTTATTGATTTAAGCAAATTGCTAATGCTTTGGCACATGTGTGCAAACAGTAAGTACAATTGTCTGTAGTAAAACTAATTGCATATGCCTTGTTGATCAAAACTGATGTGTCAATTTTCATTTAAACTGTCAAACTCTTCACAACTTCTCAATCATTTTTTATTGTGTAAGCCATCACACTGAAAACTGTTAATTCAATTATCCAACATTTGTATTCACACAGGTTTGCACCATAAATATCTGATATTGACATTGCAATGTCTGCTAAATTAGTAAATGACCTTTAATTGCAATACAATATGCATTATCTATTTATCATATGTGGTACCAAAAACAAAAACAAAAAATAAAAAAAATTTAATTATATATATTTCTATTTTAAATATTTAACAGAGAGAGGAAATTTTTACAGTATGTCTGATAATATTTTTTCTTCTGGAGAAAGTCTTATTTGTTTTATTTTGGCTAGAATAAAAGCAGTTTTAAATTTTTTTAAAAACATTTTAAGGTCAACATTATTAGCTGCTTTAAGCTATATATATTTTTTTTTCGATAGTCTACAGAACAAACCTCATTATACAATAACTTGCCTAATTACCCTAACCTGCCTAGTTAACCTAATTAACCAAGTTAAGCCTTTAAATGTCACTTTAAGCAGTATAGAAGTGTCTTGAAAAATATCTAGTAAAATATTATTTACTGTCATCATGGCAAAGATAAAATAAATCAGTTATTAAAACTATTTTGTTTAGAAATGTGCTGAAAAATCTTCTCTCCTTTAAACAGAAAAAATAAACAGGGGGGCTAATAATTCAGGGGGGTTAATAATTCTGACTTCAACTGTATATACACATACATACATATAGATTGCCTACAGCACAATCACTACATTCACAATCCTAAACTGCAGTAAAAAGCTTGTGGAAGAGCAACTGGAAGACTTGTTATCTCTGGCAAGGCCAACAAGAGCGACATGGATGATATTTTGGTTTTTAAATGTATTTGTGGTAACATAAGAAATATAAAATATACAATAGAGTAATTGGACAAGCAAGATTGCAATTTGCATGTAATACATTTGAACACAAATAAATGTACAGTACTATATTAATACAAATGTTTATTTATTTATTTTATGTACTATTGGCTCTTATCAACAAATATCACTTTTTTAAACTTAATTAATTAATAAAACTTAATTTCTATGGTTGATAGTCATGGTGAAAAAACAACATTTTGAGCAGTGTTGCTCACACGATGACAAATACACTTTGTTTTGGTGGCCTTGGCCAGATTACTGACACAATAACTAGATTTTGAAGAATGGATTAAATGTTTTCTGGGAGTAACTACATTTTGCAGACATGCAATAAAGTTCTGAAATTCCAGCAAAAAGTTTTGAGATTTGCACTCACAGTTCAGAGAATGTTAAGTCTTAAGTTTTAAAACATGTGCCAAAGCAATTGAGAAAAACTGTAAAAGCAGAATTTTATTGAAAGTTATCTCATAAACCATATTAAAATGCAAACTACACTGAATCCAAACTGAAATGTGTAATATTAGATGAAATCTCTGTGAATGTCTTTTGTGTGCGCATGGCATAAAGGCCTGACTGATTGAGCATGTGGCATTCCATGGTCTTATTAAGTGTTTCAAAAGCTCATTTATTGATGTGACACTTTCTACTCAGAAACAGACATGGCTAATAATGATTGCAATTCTAAATTTAACAAAATGCCACACTCAATTTTACACTGAGACAAGCGGGTGCATTTTCAGGAGCTGGGGCATGAGAAATCCAACAGTGGTTGGCAATAAAAGTGCCAGGAAAATAATAGGCTGCCATTATTCATACAAAGAAACGGCCTGAAGTTTTACAGATGAGTCATTTATTTTCTTGTGACAGCCTTGGAGGTTTTAGATTTACAGACAAAAACTGTAAAAGAAGTGTTTGTGTGCATCTGATTCCGGTGAGCCATTGTTTAGATGTTTCCATTAATAACTGGCAGCCATCGTGATGTTGATGAGGGTTTTGACCTTACATGCCTGCACTATGATCCACTCCAGTAATCTTTAAACAGAGCTGAGTAAATGAATGGAAGAAAAGCAGAACAGAACAACAAGAGTGGTGCCAAGCCAGCCACCGTCAAGCTGAGCCTACCCAGCGTCCTTTTGTGACCCAGCAACTCTTGATTTAGGGTCTGGCACTCCACAGCAGCTTCAAAACTCTCCCTACTGAGATTTTTTTTGGGGGGGGGGGGGGGGGGGGGGCATTCTCCTGGCGGCGATCTTTAATCTCTTCTTAACAATGCCAGCAAAGCGACTAAATCCCAAGAGAGGTTAACGTAGCTAGTGCGGCTATGAAAAATGAATGGATTCCAGTGTGAAAGTACTACAGTAGAATGAAGTTGGACGCTTTTTAGTTCAGACTAGGGCTGGGTGATATGGTAAAAATGTAATCTCAATAATTATTTTCAATATTGAACAATAATGGTATATATTTCAAGATAAGTTGTTAATGCTTCCACTTTTAAAAGGGTATCCTAAACATGACTGATGGCAGATACTGCAGGCAGGAAAGAGAACTGTAGAAACTGTAGAGAACTGTAGAAGTAAAACTTTGCTAAACAAAACTGGGTGATGCAGCATGACCAATTTTTGGCCGATAATGTTCAGCGATCAAAGACTCTGTGAATCTCTACTATCAACACAATTATAGATTGCTGTTGTTGCACATTTCTGCTGTGTGATTGGCTCTTATGCTGCGTTCACACCAGATGTGGCACGTGTGGAAAAATTGTGATATTTATGCGTAAATAGACGCATGAACATTTTGAGTTTACTTGCTTCATTTGCGCATCAAATTCACTTCAAAATAGACGCAGATTCGCGTCATGGGCAGGGGTTCTGTCTGCCCAGTGATTCTAGCTTCGTTGCTAAATGGCTAACATGGATTTTATTGGGAGAATATCTGTGTTTATGTGCTTTATGAAGGCTGATAAACAGCATAGATTCGTTTAGAGCCGTGTCTGAGTCCACTAGATCCTTTCAGCGGTGCACCCAGCTCTATGAGTTCATAAACTCCTCCAGAAACTTAACATGGATGATGGAGGCTTTCAGCGGTGCTTCCGACTGAGCCGAGCCCAATTTGATGAACTGTTGTCCAGTATCGGTGGGACACCAACAACAGGTGCTACATCATAATCACACCCCTACAAGAGCTACCTACAAGCTCCTGATTGATAACACGGCGCGAATGTCCGCTGAAGTTCAGATTTTTCAACTCGAGCGATACACGCATCAATCGCTCAACTCGCACCGCTTAATGTCTAGAATGTCTATTCACATCTTTGCATTGACTTAACATGTAAATCATTCACACTTGATGCTTCTTCCGCATCTGGTGTGAACGCAGCATTAGGATCAATAAGGAGTAAAAATGTCCAGAGCTTATCATCATTATCGACATAAATTTTAATTTTATAGTACTACACTGGCCAATAATTTATTTTTAGATTCATTGGATTTACTATTAGGTTAGATTAAGGTCGCCAACGTCTAAGGACAATGTTATTTTGATGTCCAATAACGACGTGAAATGACGTTGATGTTTGGTTGATTTTAGGTTGTGTTGGAAAGTGACCAAAATCCAACATCGAACCAACATCTTAAACCAACGTCATATTGATGTCAAATACTGACATTTATTCTTCAGGTATGGCAACCAAAGTCTGATAGTCTGATAGACGTCATATTGGGAACGTCCACACAACTTCAAGCTGTAACATCATTAGACGCAAATATTTGGTTGTTTTGGTCGATGTACAGGGTGGGTCATTTATATGGATACACCTTAATAAACTTATTGGAAATTTCACAAGAAAAAACAATTGTGTGCTTGGTTTTAACGTAACTTTATTCTTTAATGAGTTATTTACAAGCCCCCTCACATATACTAATGTGCCACAAACAGGACGTTAATATCATCAACCATTCCCATTTCATTAAAGTGTATCCATATAAATGGCCCACCCTGTACATTGACGTCGGCCTGCAGTTGGGTTCTGACGTCAACCTTTATTTTCATTTACATTGGGGTACAAATGTCAATCTGACGTTGTGTGCCTGCTGGGTTAAAACAATTTATAGCCTGCAGAATGTAGATGTTGTGTAAATGCATATAATATCCCCAACCCAGGCTCATTCTGATTACGTACCCCTATATACACTTTTGGAGAGCATAATTCGTCCCAGGAGCTATGTCTTTTTTGTTTAGTTTTTTCAGGCGGCTGTGTCTCTCGTGAGAGCAGTTCGTACCTGCTCTTCCCACGTAAATACACCAGAGACCGTTGCTGACTAACTCACTGACTGCCTGACCAATAGACCGATCCCCCCACCCTCCCCCTTCCCTAAACCCAACCAATACTATTTTCAAAAGCACCTATTGACCCACCCACCCACTTCCCTCAACCTGTTTAACATTTGCACATTTAAATTTGCACATATTCATTGCACTACATTGCACTGATTCACTTTTTTGAACTGCACATACCCATTGCACATGGACATTTCTAATTATGTACACACCCACTGTACATATACATTTATAATTATGTTTATCTGCACACTTCTGATTACTAATAGCAACCTGAACATATATTAATTTATTGTAAATCTCTGTTCATAGCTAACACAACCTGTATATAATGTTTATAGTACATCCATCTGTAAATATTACCATAGATTTTCTATAACTGCACTTTATAACTTATACCTGTATCCTGCACTTGCTGCTATTGCACTGCTGGTTTGACCTAAACTGTATTTCGTTGCCTTGTACTTGTACAGGTGCAATGACAATAAAGTTGAATCTAATCTAATCTAACCCAACCACAGTGTTTTGAAAAGCAATCCAGAAATAGTGTTTTTGTCTTAACTGCTTTCAGGAATCGTTCTACAATGGACTCGAACCCTGTTGTCGCAATCAACTCCGCTCTGCATCTCAAGTCAGCCAACGCACGCGTCAAGCAAACTGGACAAACTGGTAACAACTGGTAACAGTCCACATGCAGGTAAGTGGTCAGCGAGAAAAGGAACGGCATCATACCGCCCTGTAGCATTCTTTAAAAGACAAAATGCAGCCATGCATAGCTCTGGCTACATAATTTGCAATTTCCAGAAACTTATATAGGGCTATGTTTTCAGAATGAGCCCATGTTGAATATCCCTGAGGTGTTTCAATGTTCAGATTTTCAATGTTGTTTACTTGGTTAATAAGGATTTTTAATACACCTAAAGGTGCCATAAATGGAAATCTGGATATACCTACCTGAATAATAAGAGTTCAGTACATGGAAATGACATACCATGAGTCTCAAGCACCAATGTTTACTCATTCTCACCTAAATCATTAGACAAATCACGACAACTGACCCTTTGCAAAGCTCCGCCCCTTCTCATTTTCTGACATGCTTTCAGTGTCAGCCACGTGCTCCCTTATCAATTTGTACATTCCCTAGGAAGGCAGTGAATGATTACTGTAAATTACTGTAATTACATACTGATTGCATATATGGATAAATAAATTTAACATTGCTGAGAAAGTTCAATATAATAAAGCTGTCCCATCTCGCAGATGTACAGTTAATCCAGGAATAAAGAAAATAGGCGATGCAGGCAGATTCTGAGGACAGTTTAATGAACAAGGAGAGATAAACAGATGAGATCACGCAACACATTATTTTGACCATTACCAACACCAAACAAAGAGAAGAAAGACCTCAGGGCTTACATACACAGGGGACACTCAACAGAACGAGCATCAGGTGTGACTCAATTATAAACCATGATAACAAACAACACATGATAAACATTGTATATTTGAGGAAACCTATATGTATGCAGCAGGTGATAAAACTTGAAGACATACAGAATGAAATAAATATGTTTTGTTTAAAAGGAGAGGCTTAGTTCTTTATTTTGATATATGATATGTTAAAATCATCAAAAATGCTGAAGGTGGCAACTTAAAAAAAAACACTGGTGGGCAAGGAGTTAAATGCAATTTTATACTAAATACTTTCAAATATAGGAGAGAGGGGGACGAAATTAGCATTTTTCATAAAAAAATTTCAGATAGAAATGTATATCTGCTGTGGTTTATCAATATCAGGTATTATTTTGTACAAATCAACTTCAAAATAATTTAACTTCATTAATATCAATACATAATCTATATATATATATATATATAGGTCAATAATCAATATATGGACTTATCGTACCACACAGGAACATGGCCTCAATTATTTTTGGTGATGCAATATATATCGCCTATACATAAAAACCAATTCTAGCAACATTTTAGCTGATGTGCAACATCTCTATCTCTATTAAAGTGTCAGTGTCAGTATGGTTAAAAAACACTATAATATTTACTATAATACATTTTCATGTGGGTGTCTGACAACTGAAAATAGATCTGGTAGCATATATCGCAGCCTCTGTTACTTTTTACCTTGCTTTATTTTTTTTTGTTAACATTTATTATTATTCATTTGTTTAGGAAATACGTTTTCACATTCTGATTCCAATGCCTAATTGTTAAAATCACTATAATTAAACGAAATATTCTTAATTATAAAATATTATGTGTACTTGGGAAGAGTGTACTTGCATTGTGATTATATTATAATGTCTTTCTGACATTTTATTAATTGAGTGTTATAAAATGGTCCTAAATTTACAATAATATCATTTATCGCACAATATTTTAGTGCAATATATCATACATCAAAAAATAGATGTTGTGACAGGCCTATTTGTCCCCATTTGTAGGGACAAAAGTAACACATGGGTGGGTCAAAAGTAACACCATAATATAAGACAGATTTACTGGCTTAGTTTATTTTAAAAAATATCTGACTATGACCTTGTTAATACGTTAACTGCAAACACATTTTGTCCATATTAAATTGCATTTTCCTTTTAAAAATGGATCACATTAAATGTTTCAAAAGTAACCCATTGTTGCATTATTATTATTATCGATATGCATTAACTTTTATTGAACATCTGAATCCAAACACTGCAAACTCTAATGTGGAAGTGAAAAATAAGGTATGGCTATAAGCAGTGGGACACAAATAACAGTGTTACTTTTGTCTCCACATTAACTCTTGCCATTTAAACCTGATTTACTTTTAAACTGAAAAACTCAGACAACAAACCTAAGGATGTGTTATTGCACTAAATAACCTGTAGATTGATCATTACTGAAGCACATGAAAAGTGAAACACAACCTGTAATATGGAAAAAGTTCTGCTCTAATAATTTACTTTCTACACAAAAAACTGAAATTTGGACCTAACCTTAAGACAGTGATAAAATCACATGATATTTGGCACATCTGTCAAGAGCTGCATCCAGAATGTGCTGTGTAGCCAGGGCACCGAGAAAATAGCTAACTTACTTTCGTCCCTGCTCTCCCCTATGTTTTCATTGTCACAATTGCTAGATTACTTTGTTACATTATTTCAAGTTCAAGTACTATTTTTAAATTTACAATGTTCTAATATTGTGCTTATTTTAGATTTATTGCTCAACTGTTTTGCAATAGTTTATTTAGATTTTAGATTTTAGAGTCTAATATAAACATATTTTAATGACACTCTTTGTATTTTGTAAAGTTTAAGCTCAAAAAACTCCACAAATAATGTTTTATAACTCTTTGAAATGGCCCCTTTTAGGCTTTGAAACTAATTGTGTCAGTTTGGTGACTGTCGCTTTAAATTCAAATGTGTTCTTTTCAAAAGAGGGCGGAGCTACAAATGTTAAGTAGTGGCAGATTCATGAGATTAGCCGAGCGCAGGCAGGGGCAGAGTTGAAAACTGAACGTCAAGCCGGACACTTCGGGGGCTCAAAGTTGCGGCAGTCATGACCGATGACATGGCATGATCACTTATTTATTTATTGCAATAACAACAGAAGATTTACAATACAAATAAACAGAGTACAGTCTCTACAAACTATAGTTCATTTTTAAATAATACAGGAATTATAAATTAAATTTAAGAGGCCTATGTAACAAACACATGAGAAAAATGGGGAAAACGAGAGGGGACATAAACAGGGAAAAAAACATTCACGACTAGGGTTATTTTGGATAATAAACGCATTTTTAAAAAAGCACTTTAATCTAAAAAGAATGAACAAAAGGACCGAAATAAATTTGTTAGACTTTAAGTGAAGTTTAGTTATAAACAAATTTCGAGAGGATCACGTGCTTATGATTGCTAGCGGCTGGATCCGCATTATCCAATTCTCAATGCACCAATCAGACGACTCCTAAGCTACTACAAATACCCTGGGTTACATACCACCGCTATCTTCGTTTTGAAGAATCCCCCCATCCACCCCTACTCCTCCTTCTTCCTAGATGGGTGACACGGTGGCCCAGTGCTTAGCACTGTTGATTCACAGCAAGAATGTCTCTGGTTCTAGGCTTTACCAAACCAGCAGACATTTCTGTGCGGAGTTTGCATTTTCTCCCCATGCTCACGTGGGTTTCCCCCGGGTTTCCCGGTTTCCTCCCACCGTCCAAAAAAACATGTAACATAAGTTAATTGACTAATCCAAACCGGCACTATAGACATGCTCCTAGTAAATGGTTATCTCTCAAGAGCAATCACTGGCTGTTCATTGGTTATTACAGCGGGGGAGTTCTCGAGATCTACCTGAGCTCAAACTCCCTTCTCGCCTTGCAATGGGAGGGAGCCCCGGGCTCAAGGATCTTATGAGCTCAGGGCTCTCTCCCGGGACAGCATGCCAAACAAGCTTATAATTAATCATCAGCTAAGTGTGAACTCTTGAAGTAGAAATTTCCCAGAAAGAGCAAAGTACATCAATGTCACTTTTAACATTTATGCATAAACAGCTTGACAGGAAATAAAATACTTTATAATCATATATTTTTATATTTAATAAAATATTCTTTTTAACTCAATTTGTTAAGAAATCTTTATAGGGGTGTCAGGATCAATGATGATAATTATTTTATTACAAGTCTGTAAGACTAATTTGAGTTAATATTTAGGTTATTCACTAAAATATATAATTTTAATTGTTTATGGAGCTAAATACAGGGGTGACGCAGTGGCGCAGTAGGTAGTGCTGTCGCCTCACAGCATGAAGGTCGCTGGTTCGAGCTTCGGCTGGGTCAGCTGGCGTTTCTGCATGTTTGCATGTTCTCCCTGCATTCGCGTGGGTTTCCTCCGGGTGCTCCGGTTTCCCCCCAGTCCAAAGACATGTGGTACAGGTGAATTGGAAGGCTAAATTGCCCGTAGTGTATGAGTGTGAGTGTGTATGGATGATGCCCAGAGATGGGTTGTGGCTGGAAGGGCATCCTCTGCGTAAAACATATGCTGGATAAGTTGGCGGTTCATTCCGCAGTGTCGACCCCAGATTAATAAAGGGATTAAGCTGAAAAGAAAATGAATTAATGAATGGAGCTAAATACAGTAAATAGTCTGTATAAAAAGGTCGAATAAACCTATGCAAACAATCTAGTCTTTATGAACAAATTATTTAACAAAAGATGATACTGCAGTAAAATATTTGAAGTCTTTTAATAAGCATGATGTGTACAAGATGGAGATGGTATAAAAAGTAAATTGTTTGTTTTGAAATTTGTGAGACGGAGTTTGTCCAATAATAAACCCGAAACACACGAGGTTGTTGTCATGCGGTGAATCCAGCCAATTGTGTAATATCATTGTCGTCATCGCAGGTCCTACAGTCGCTCTTCATATGTTGCACTGGCTGAATCAGTCATCTGATCTCAGAGCACTGTCGCAGTACTTTAATGGTACATGTGACAGTCACATGGCATCCGCGCAACATCAATCCGAAAAAAAATTTCTAACCAGCAAGCACCGCTTTAAGACAGATTTCGATCGATCTGCTCAGCGCTGCATGAAGTCGAACGCACCTTAACATTCTATACTAATGAGGGAGAGATTGTTACTAAGGGGCAGGGCTTTCATCCCTTGATGACAAGTACAAAGGGAGAATGTCAATCAAAGTGTTTCTGCAGACTGTTTATATCAAGTGTGTTTATAAAAATAAATTCAATTAAATTAATAATTTTTTTAAGCCTCTTATAAAAGTGATTTTTGCATGATAGGTCCCCTTTAAAGTCTGACATGGGAACCGTGTTTGTACAGTGTGACAAGCTGTAATCATATGTGAGTATTTCAAAATCACACTGTGAACTGGCCTTTAGATCTTTTAAGCAAGGAATGACCCATGTTTTTTAAAGTAAAATTGTAGTAACTATGTTTATTGTAAATGTCTACCATGGTACAGTAAACCATGCCTTTCTTTGTAAAACATTTTTCAAAATCATAGTTAATTTGTACGACTAACCTCCGAGCTCAGTAACCCCAAATTAAATATATTTTAGCAACACTAACCAAATATTTACTATGGTAACTGTAGTTAAATTTCAGTTTTGCAAAATTCGTAAACATACTTACTACAATTTTAATATTAACAAAAACATGGTTAATTTCCGTAAGGGGAAGAAAAGACACTTGGTGTCCAGTCTTCTTTATTTCGCATATAAACAAAAGGTAAATCTTGCTAATTTAAAAACACCAGACATCATAAGTGACTTCCAAGCTTTATGTTCATTACTCATTTAGACTTGAACACACTTTACTGCAGATGTGAGCTACAGAAACAAAACAAAAAACAACAACAAAAGCTAACTTTCCTCACAGCCAGATAACTTCAGCAATTTCAACCTCGTGTTTTCACCCATTCAATATCCAATTACTTTGTGACATGATAACTAAGTGAAAATCTGTCTTTGAATGAATGGACTACCCCGTGTCTGGCCGGAGTTCACGTCAGCTGCTTTTAGCTAATCTCCAACATAACTGGGCTTTTAATCCAACTCCAAGCGCAGGATTTAGGGCCTAGCCAAATGACCTATTTACTTATGTTGGAACCACAGCAGCAGACAGAGCATGGCATATCTCACGAGACAAGGTCTCTGACATGCATAGCGTGGTGACCTCATTTCCATTATAAAGGGCTTTAGCTCTATGAGGTGCAACCGAAGCTTCCACTCAAGCAGAAAGAAACACACGGGACTGGGAGAAATGTAAATAAAGTCGGACATTTTGAAATGTACCAATGGATGTAGTGTAGTACTAACATAGTTAACATCAGAACATAGTATTAAATCGTTGTATATTCTTAATAGCTTTATAATCTTAGTAAAATGTAATAGCTTTTTAAATGATTTTCTTTTTCAGGTGACATCACTAATACCTCTCGCATTCCCCCACCCCAATATGTCAAAATCGACTTTAATACATTTAATACCATTTATAAGGCATATTTAAGGCCATGTTTGTATGTGATTACGTTTTAATGTATTTTGCATAAATTAGGCTTTATTAAACTGTAAAAAATATTTGTAAATTAGCAGTTTTCCGTATTTTCTATTATTTTCCAAATTCTTTATGCTCTTAAATTGCCTTATGAGACCTTGATCTTTTTTCCAACAACTTTAACCTTAAACAGTTTGAAAAAGTTTTTTATTAGTTTAAAGTGCTATATTTTCTGCGTTGTTGTGCACTCACCGGCCACTTTATTAGGTACACCTGTCCATCTGCTTGTTAACGCAAATTTCTAATCAGCCAATCACATGGCAGCAACTCATTGAGGCATGTAGACATGGTCAAGATGATCTGCTACAGTTCAAACTGAGCATCAGAATGGGGAAGAAAGGTGATTTAAGTGACTTTGAACGTGGCATGGTTGTTGGTGCCAGATGGGCTGGTCTGAGTATTTCAGAATCTGCTTATCTGCTGGGATTTTCACACACAACCATCTCTAGGGTTTACAGAGAATGGTTCGAAAAAGAGAAAATATCCAGTGATTGGCAGTTCTGTGAGCACAAATGCCTTGTTGATGCCAGAGGGGAATCGCCAGACTGGTTCAACCAGATAGAAAAGCAACAGTAATTCACCTAACCACTAGTTACAACCAAGATATGCAGAAGAGCATCTCTGAACACACAACACGTCGAACCTTGAGGCAGATGGGCTACAGCAGCAGAAGAAAACACCGGGTGCCACCCCTGTCAGCTAAGAACAGGAAACTGAGGCTACAATTCGCACCAAAATTGGACAACAGAAGATTGGAAAAACGTTGCCTGGTATGATGAGTCTTAATTTCTGCTGCGACATTCGGATGATAGGGTCAGAATTTGGCATCAACAACATGAAAGTGTGGATCCATCCTGCCTTGTATCAACGGTTCAGGCTGGTGGTGGTGGTCTAATGGTGTAGGATTTCTTGGCAATTAAGAATCGTGTCAACGCCACAGCCTACCTGACCATGTCCATCTCTTTATGACCACAGTGTACCCATCTTCTGATGGCTACTTTCAGCAGGATAATGCACCATGTCATAAACGTGAATCATGTCAGATGGGTTTCTTGAACTTGACAATGAGTTCACTGTACCCAAATGGCCTCCACAGTCACCAGAACTCAATCCAATAGAGCACTTTTGAGATGTGGTGGAATGGGAGATTTGTTCAACAGAAACTCAAACACATTTTAAAACAAAAGCAGAGAGTAAGAAAATAATGGAAACATTTTCATTTTTATGATATCTATACCCTTAAAAATAGGATTACGTTGGTTAAACTGTTAAAAAAAATAGAGAAATATATATATATATATATATATATATATATATATATATATATATATATATATATATATATATATATATATATATATATATATATATATATATATATATATATATATATATATATATATATATATCCCAAACAACCAAGGCATGGTGTTGGGTTTCTTAAACAACTGGGGAAAAAAATTATGATTTTAAACAGGTTAAACTGGCTCAAGTTACCTGATACTCCTCCTGACAAGGCGATTCCTCATTTTAGTACCTCAGTCAGATTGAAGTTTGAGTCTAAAAGTTCTCAAGTGTACTAAATGGAGATCAAGGTGGTATTTTTGGGCCCTCACATGGGGGAAAGTCTAAAAACACTGGCTTCCCACTGAGCAACCTCTTTAAATAGACTGACAGCATGGCCTCTGTGCTTTCAGCTCCACTAATGATGTGTTCTGCCTCGTGGGCGACCATGACCAATAACAAGGTCACCGAGGGCTAGCTTGTACCTTCATCCTGGGGGCTGACAGTGTTCAGTCCTACTTTCTTGTCTGAAAAGCAGCAATTAAAGCTCCTTGAGAAGCTCGATTGGGTGCTATTCAGGGACACAACCACTAAAGGCACCGAGCAAATGTTGTTCCGGAAAGTCAGGGTAAACCTTGGATATTTTGACTGCACTGCCAAAGGGTCTGCAAAGTCCTTAAGAAGCAGCAAACAAAGCCTAGTTTTAAAAACTATTAAAGGGAACGTTCACTTAAAAATGGTTTTCCGTATGTCACTATTTATCTGCCTTGTATCCAATTACACTGTTGACCATGCCTTACACCCTACCCATAAACTAACCAATATCAAACCCCAAGAGCACCAGAAGTGTTCTGCAATACATTGTGAACACAGTAAGCACATTGTATATCTTATATTTTGATCTAAGCCCATAGTAGATAAGGCCACTTATAGTAATATAAAGTGGGACCTAAATTTAGCAGCATTCAAATTTGAGCTGTACCCAGAATTGCCACCTTCTGTATACGCTCACTCACTATTCCCAACATTAGTCCACTAAAATCATCCACTCAAAAGAGTGAATCAAAATGAGTGTGTGAATTTGAGTGCTGTTTTATTTGTGGATTGCTGGATGATAAACCCTTTATACGGATTACATTGTCAATTTCTTGGTCAGACCTTGTGATAGTTACACTTAGCGAGCTGTTTATTCATGGTGAAACTAAGTTGTTTGATTTCTGTCATCTATACAAACATTAATTTAGCAAAGTAAACAATAATCCATTCAGAAAGTTAGACCGATTGTAGCTGGAAAGGCATCTGACACAAAAAACACATGCCAAAGTAATTGGTGGTTCATTACACTGTGGCTAAATTAGACACTAAACCGAAAGACAGTGAGTAAGTGAAGTTAGACCAAGAGGATTCGGCTGTGGATGCCATCTTGGGGTCAGATGCAGAAAATTCATTCGGTGCGCTAAATATAACATAGGCTCATTCTGAAAACGTAGCCCTATATACATTTTTGGAGATCGCAAATTATTTAGCCAAAAGTACGTATGGCTGCATTTCGTCTTTAAAATGAACGATATGGGGTGGTATGACGCCGTTCGTTTTCACGATTAACATCTGACTGCTTACCTACATGTGGACGACTTTCCTGCTGTTACCAGTTTGTCTAGTTAGCTCGCCAAGTATGTCGGTAGATTTGAGACGCAGGAGTTAACCACAATGACAGGGTTCTAGTCTGGCAATGAACGGTTCCAGAAAGCGGGTAAGACACAAACAGAAGCCAAAAATAAAATAAACAAGTAAATAACAGGGTGAGAATGTGGTCAAATCTGAAAACATGGTAAAAATCAGATGAGAGCTTTTCTTTTTCTGGATTGCTTTTTTCAACTGTCAGTTGGGTTTAGGGAAGGAGGAGGGTGGGTCAGTCGATCGGTCAGTCAGTCAACAGCAGCCTCTAGTGGATTTATGCGAGAACAGTAGGCGCGAATAGCACTCGCGAGGAAAACTTGAGATCTCAAAAAGTGTACACAGCGGCCTCTGGTGGATTTGAGAAAACAAAAACAGCAAAAACATAGCTCCTGGGACGTATTTAGCGCTCTCCAGAAATGTATATATCGGTACATTTTCATAATGAGCCTGGATTGGCTAAATATCACAGTGCATTATGAGTATTCTTTAGCCATCGAGAGTACATCGGTTGTGCACTCATTATTGTGGTGCACTTCAGAACATTCACTGTGGTTTCAGAGACCATTACACATACGCTGGCCCCTCATATAGTGTACTTTTTAAATTTAGACGTGTTCCTGGGTCAACATTTCAACATTCAGCACCCAGAGGAAATCTATGCAAACACGGGGAGAACATGCGAACTGCCAACTGGCCCAGCCAAGATTCGAACCAGCAACCTTCTTGTTGTGAGGGGTTGTGAGGGTGCTAACCATCATGCCATCCTAAGTCAACATAATTTGTTAATCCTGGAACATCAGTCCTGTTCAAAAATGTAATCCAAATCTAATCCCCACCCCTAAACCTAACCCTAACTGTAAATTGTTGCTATAATAGGTTAGTAACAATGAGGTAGAAGTGAAAACCAATTAAGTTCCCTCTTTAAAGTAACTCTAGCGAGTTTGAGCTTCCAAATCAATGAGGTTTGTTCTCATGTGTCTAAAAGGTTTGGTTGACAGCTTTTGTTTATGACTGCCGATCAATATTTGTGTCAATAAAAGCCTTTTTATCATAGAAAGTGACTGTATCTATTCAGAAGGCTTATTTTTAACCACTTAAATATTTAATTTTGCTCTTTAAGAAATCTTTTAAAGAATCAAAGGCTTTGGTAATTAGAGTTGAAAAGAAATTAAATAATCCTACATCCCAGGTTTTAATTTTTTGCAGTTTTTGTTTTCTCGAATCTGCCAGAGGCTGCTGTGTACGCTTTTTGAGATCTCAAATTTCCCTCGCGAGTTCCATTCGCACCTGCTGTTTTCGCGTAAATCCAAAAGAGGCTGCTGTCGACTGACTGACTGACTGATCGACTGACACACCCTCCTCCTTTCCTAAACTCAACCAGTGTTTTCAAAAGCACCGATTGACGGTACCACCCACTTGCCCAAACCCAACTGACAGTTTTAAAAAGCAATCCAGAAAAAGAAAAGCCCTCTCCTGATTATACCACGTTTTCAGATTTGACCACATTATCACCCTGTTATTTACTTGTTTATTTAATTTTTTTGGCTTCGGTTTATGTCTTAACCGCTTTCTGGAACTGTTCTTCACCAGACTCGAACCCCGTCATCGTGGTCAACTCCTCTCTGCTTCTTAAGTCTGCCGATGTACATGCCAAGCTAGCTGAACAAACTGGTAACAGTGGGGAAATCCGTCCATATGGAGGTAAGCGGTCAGCTAGTAAGCGCGAAAAGGAACGGCGTCATATCACACCATAGCGTTCGCTTTAATGACGAAATGAAGCCATGCATACTTCTGGCTACATAATTCACAATCTCCAGAAATGTATATGGGGCTACGCTTTTTAGAATGAGCCTATGCTGGATAACCATTGACTTCCATGGTATTTGATTTTCCTACTATGGATGTCAAAGGTTTCCTGTTCAGCTTTCATCAGAATATCTTCTTTAGTGTTCAACAGATGAAAGAAACTCTTAAAAGTTTGAGGGTGAGTAAACATTCAGTAAGTTTTATTTTTGGGTGAACTTTCTATTATCTAGGCCCACACGAAATCCGATTTTTAGAAGACTTTTTAGCCCATCAAGTCGATTTTATTATTATTATTATAATTATTATTATTAATTTACTTGTGTAAATGTATGTAAATATTATATTTATTCAGTTTTTTAATTAGTTTCAGTAATATTACTTACTAATATGAAAATGCTCGGTCGACGCAGTGGCGCAGTAGGTAGTGCTGTCGCCTCACAGCAAAAAGGTCGCTGCTTTGAGCCTTGGCTGGGTCAGTTGGCGTTTCTGTGTGGAGTTTGCATGTTCTCCCTGCGTTTGCGTGGGTTTCCTCCGGGTGCTCCGGTTTCCCCCACAGTCCAGGTACAGGTGAATTGGGTAAGCTAAATTGTCCGTAGTGTATGAGTGTTAGTGAGTATGTATGGGTGTTTCCCAGAGATGGGATGCAGCTGGAAGGGCATCTGCTGCGTAAAACATGTGCTGGATAAGTTGGCGGTTCATTCCGCTGTGGCGACCCCAGATTAATAAAGGGACTAAGCCAAAAAGAAAAAGAACGAATGAATGAATGAAAATGTTCATAAGATGTTCATTATATGAGAGACTTGCTTTGTTTACCAATTAAGTGGATGTAATGGGTTTTGCATTGTAAAAATTCAATAAAAGTCAAAAAGGTATTATTTTTTATTTCATATATAAGTTTTTAGTTACGATACTCCCAAAATCATTCCGCATAAATCAGCAGATTTTTTACAAAATTCTGCACAGAAATAGCAAAAAATGTTTGCAGATTCTGTATGGCCCAAGTAAT
Source organism: Danio aesculapii (assembly GCF_903798145.1). Taxonomy (NCBI): domain Eukaryota; kingdom Metazoa; phylum Chordata; class Actinopteri; order Cypriniformes; family Danionidae; genus Danio; species Danio aesculapii. The sequence continues at coordinate 8,711,346 of NC_079459.1, read as the reverse complement.
ATCTCATTTTTGTCCTGAAAAGATATGTGGGAATCCTAAAGTTGACTTTACTAATTTTTACTAATTTAATTGACTTTACTAATTTTCTTCAAAATCGAATTTTGAAGAAAAATTTTACTACCTCTTCTACTACCTCAACAATTTCTTTTACTACCAATACAACATTGATCAGCAGCCTTTTACACGTTAGATTGGATCAACTGAGGCTGGAAAATGCAGCCAGCACTACTCTGATAGGCTATCAACTCTAACTAAGGTCCTGTTAGCACATATATTGTATGCATGTATGTATATATATATATATATATATATATATATATATATATATATATATATATATATATATATATATATATATATATATATATATATGTATATGTATATATTTATATATATATATGTATATATAGATATATATAGATATTAAAGTACATGAACCCGAATATTTAGAACAAATGGGAAACTCATAATACAATGAGGTGGAGATGAAAAATGTACTACCAGGTCAAATTTGGTTTGTTATCATTCACTACCTTTCAAGGGCTTTAATTTGGGCCTTTTTTTTTTTTACCTTTTACTACATTCTGCTACCGTGACACCCTGGAGAAACACATTTCTAATAAGATTGCAACAATATATGGGTGAATAAACTGTAACAGAAATGTCCTTTTTGGTTAAAGTATTATACTGCAAAGATCATATCAAACACAGGCTCATTGTGAATATGTACCCCTGAATACATTTCTGGAGAGAGCTAATTATGTAGCCAGTTGTACGTTTGTCTGCATTTCATCTTTAAAACGAATGCTACGGGGCTGTATGATGCTGCCGATGGCTTCATTGACGGGGTATGGCTCCATGGAAGAAAGTTTCCAGAAAGCAGGTAAAACAAAAACAAATCCAAAAAATAAAATAAACAAGTAAATAACAGGGTGAGAACATGGTAAGATCTAAAAATGTGGTAAAAATCGGGCTGCCACGAGGGGTTTTCTATTATTCTGGATTGCTTTCGAAAACACTGTTGGTTGGGTTAAGGGGAGGGGGTTAAAACATAATTTCTTTAAGATTATCTTAAAATGTTTCTTTTACTTGTTTGATTTGATTAGATTAGATATTTTTATTTTGAACAAAAAATATTAAAAACAATTAAACCAATACATTTCATCATAATTAACAAAAAAAAATCTACATCTCTATGTAAATTCAAATTGATTTTGATTTTAAACCAGTTCAAAATGGCACCTGATGAAGTTCATTCATTCATTTTCTTTTCTGCTTAGACCCTTTATTAATCTGGGGTCGCCACAGCGGAATGAACCGCCAAATTATCCAGCATATGTTTTACGCAGAGGATGGCCTTCCAGCTGCAACTCATCACTGGGAAAACCTGATGAAGTTCAAGCTTATCATTTATTATTACTATAGTGAAAAATGCAGGGTTCCACACAATTCATTCATGTTGTCCAAACACAAATCGTGTTAACTATTGACAATTAAGTGGATTGAAAATAAAACTATTAAGTTGTCCCAAAAAAAATCTTAAGAATTGTGCTGTTTCAGCTTATTTTAAAAAAGTAATTGAACAACAGAAAAAATAACTTTATTTGAGTGAATAATAGTCTTTTAATCACAAAAACTTATCATAGCCCTTCAGAAAATCTTAAATAATCACTCAAAAAAATACTTTTGCTGCTTGTTTAAACTACTTATTTAAAATTAGCTTTATCAACAAAATTCTTAAGTATCTTTATCAAGAAAATTATTTTTCACTTACATTTTTAAAAGCAATTAAGTTAACTTAATCGATTTGTGTAGAGACAACATGAAGGAAAAATAACAAGCTACTTTTAGGTACACAATTCTTAAGCTTTGTGATTCACAGAATGACATTGGAGAAGAAAAGACAATGAAAAAATTTGGATTTTTGGATGAACTGCACCTCTGAGATTTTGAGAAAACTCAAACAACACCCTCTGAAGTTTATATTTGTGAACTAATGACTTTTGAAACTAGGACCAGTTTGACAACTGCTGAGGTAGAGGCTTTAGGCTGAGTTTTATTTATTCATCCGCGTGTGAGGCATCAGAAACCAGCTAAGGGCACCGTGTCTGTACCTCAGCACTATTTTGAGCAGGTTGTGTCTTTCCACAACAACACTGCATCATATCACACACTCCATTTAACACAGACTTTTATGAGTCTTATGTAGGTCAAAGCAAATGAGCACAAATTTAAAGACTTCCGTAAAAGCACCACCTCACATAGCCTCATTTCTACAGCTTCTCGAGGTCTACAAATTACACCTTGTTTCTTATCCTTCCAGTAAAGATTGCACAGTAATCAACACTAATTGCAATCAGCGCTAAATATAATCAACATCTAATTACAAATGTCTGGATTACAGAGTTGCTGTAAATACCCTACAAATATGCAAGTGCAATCTGGGCATTTTAGTTGATTCACTTTATTTCCCATTTCACCTTGTGAACCTTCAGCTATCACTTCCGTTGAATGTTATCAGTACATTCCAACATCCTACTGATAAGGCACTAGTTCAGTAACAATAAGACAGTAAATTCCAATTGTGTTTATTACACTGACTGATGATGTCAATGTTTTATATTTCTATAATTTGTTATCTTTTTTAACATTGATAAAGGATATATTATATTACTATAGTTAAAATTGCATTATTGGAGAGCATAAATAAATAAATAAAATATGTATATTTTAAATATTTAATATACAGACTACCTATTTTATTTTCAAATGGCTAACATACCCTTACCCATTATCATTCACTCAAAATTCTACACACAATACCCCATAATGACAATGTGAAAAAAGATTTTTTGAAATTGTTGCAAATTTATTAAAAAAGAGCTGAAAAATCACATGTACATCAGTATTCACAGCCTTTGCTGTGAAGCTCTAAAATGAGGTCAGGTACATTCTGTTTCCACTGATCATTCTTGAGATGTTTCAGCAGCTTTATTGGAGTTCACCTGTGGTCAATTCAGTTGATTGGACATGATTTGAAAAGGCATACACCTGTCTATATAAGAGCCCAGGGTTAACAGTGCATGTCAAAGCACAAACCAAGCATGAAGACAAAGGAATTGTCTGTAGACCTCTGAGACAGGATTGTCTTGATACACAAGGCTGAGGAAGATTACAGAAAATTTCTGCTGATCTGAAAGTTCCAATGAGCACAGTGGCCTCCATCATCCGTAAGTGGAAAATGTTTGGAACCACCAGGACTCTTCCTAGAGCTGGCCGGCCATCTAAGCTGAGTGATCGGGGGTGAAGGGCCTTAGTCAGGGAGGTGATCAATAACCTGATGGTCACTCTGCTCCGGCGTTCTTCTGTGGAGAGAGGAGAACCTTACAGAAGGACAACCATCTGTGCAGCAATCCACCAATGAGGCCTGTATTGTAGAGTGGCCAGACGGGAGCCACTCCCTGCCTGGAATTTGCCAAAAGGAATCTGAAGGACTCTCAGACTATAAGAAACTAAATTCTCTGGTCTGATGAGACTAAAATTGAACCCTTTGGAGTGAATGCCAGGCGTTACGTTTGGAGAAAATCAGGGAACGTTCATCACCAGGCTAATCGCATCCCTACATTTACATTACATTTACAGTTACATTTAGTCATTTAGCAGACACTTTTATCCAAAGCGACTTACAAATGAGGACAAGGAAGCAATTTACACAACTATAAGAGCAGCAGTGAATAAGTGCTATAGACAAGTTTCAGGTGTGTAAAGTCTAAGAAGCAAAGCATTAGTAATGTTTATTTATTTATTTATTTTTTTTTTTTTTGAGAGAGAGTACAGTTAGTGGTATAGCCAGAGAGGCAGTTACAGATTAGGAAGGAAAGTGGAGACTAAATAGTTGAGTTTTTAGTCGTTTCTTGAAGACAGCAAGTGACTCTGCCGTTCGTACAGAAGCATGGTGGTGGCAACATCATGCTGTAGGGATGTTTTTCAGCAGCAGGAACTGGAAGACTAGTCAGGATAGAGGGAAAAATGAATGCAGCAATGTACAGAGACATCCTGAATGAAAACCTGCTTCAGAGTGCTCTTGACCTCAGACTGGGGTGACGGTTCATCTTCCAGCAGGACAATGACCCAAAGCACACCGCCAAAATATCAATGAAGTGGCTTCACAACAACTCTGTGAATGTCCTTGAGTGGCCCAGCCAGAGCCCATACTTAAACCTATTGAACATCTCTGGAGAGATCTGAAAATGGCTGTACATTGTCGCTTCTCATCCAACCTGATAGAGCTTGAGACTTGAGGTTGTAATTGCTGCCAAAGTTGCATCAACAAAGCATTGAGCAAAGGCTGTGAATACTTATGAACATGTGATTTTTCAGGTTTTTTTCGTTTTTAATCAATTTGCAATAATTAAAAAAAAATCTTTTTTTCACATTGTCATTATGGGGTACTGTGTGTAGAATTTTGAGGAAATACAGGAATTTAATCCATTTTGGAATAAGGCTATAACATATAAAATGTGGAAAAAGTAAAGCGCTATGAGTACTTCCTGGATGCACTATACATACATATATACTATACAATTAAACAAAAAAATATATATATATATATATATTTATATATATAAAATTATATAAAAAATGTAAACACTTTGCATAAAATGTCTATATTACAGTTTTATTCCAACTGCTTAAACATAAAATCTTTTATTGTCACACAATTTCTGAAACATCTCACTCAAAATGCAAAACTACACAGCAAATCTCCAAAACCAGAAGCTATTTCTCAGCCTTAAACTCCCTTTTCAATTGCATAAAATACTTTTTTCAAAACGCTACACACAACCCTCTACCTAAAACAAAATTCCAACATACACAAAATTCCAATATACACATACGTACATACACACACACACACACACACACACACACACACAAACACACACACACACATATATATACATATATATATATATATATATATATATATATATATATACACTTTCGCACGCACGCACACACACACATATATATATATATATATATATATATATATATATATATATATATATATATATATATATATATATATATATATATATATACACACATGATTTTTTTTTTTTGTTAAAGGGAGTAAGTGCTTTCCCAATATACTGACACCAAATTACAGATTTTCCACATGAGAAAGAACAGTCTTTAGAAGCATTAGATTAATATGAATTCAGCAAATGTGCAAGTGCTGATAGAATAATCCTGCAAATACCAGCTCGACTATTAAAGGAGTTTGGATTACCCAAAATGTGATGGTTTATAATCTGACCTGAGAGAGGACAAATGCTAATGGACATGATCTTCTACGTGATGGAAAAAAAAAACATCAAGATTTTGACCTTTAGCGCCCTTTTCCCAGAGCGCCATATGTCTATTTCTGTCCTGATGTCCTCTGAGGTTATTGACTGAATGATGGTCAATATAGAGACCAGCTCTGTACTGCAGAAATCAACACACAGTCATTTGGTTTTACAGAATGATAATGTAGTTCCAAGTGTAGATAAAACCTTTACTGTGGGTAAACACTTAATTAAAATAGAAGTAGAGCTGGAAATATCAGATATACACGTTAAATAACCCACTTGGGACAATGTTGACATTATTTGATTTTAATCATTATCAAGATCATTATCTTTTTTTTTTTAAATTGTACATGTTTTTTCTTTAATTATACAAAAGCTATGTTTCCATTCAACTATTTTATGCACATTTTGAAATATTGCATAAAAACAGTTGGATGGAAACATAGCTGTTGTATTATTAAAGAAAACAAGTTTGTGAAAAAATTATGAAATAAGCTACAATGCAAACACATTTACTGATTAAATTCCAGCATGTGCATCAAAAAAGTCATATGACTTTGTCAAACAGATCATTATTAATGGACAAACCAGCTGATCGACCATATTGCACAACATCTGAAATGCTGCTTTGGTCAGTGTAAAATCCTTCAATCTTTCATCTTCAAAGTACACTAGCAATATAACCTCCCAGAAACTGTCCTTTATTTGCAAATATTTTATATAATATTCCATGTTTTGAGCATAAATTGTATTTTCAACGTTGGATGGAAACATAGCTAATGATATTCAAGTTTAAAGGAAAGAATAAAATAACATTGTTGTTGTTGTTTTCTTTTACAGTGCTAAATTGAGAGAAAATTGCAGGTTTTTCTGGTTTAAAATCGCCTGTGAATGGCATCAAATCCAGTTTAGCTCTCTCAAAAACCATGACAAAACAGTGTGTGTCTTGAAGTAATGTAGTTGTAGTGCCTGGCAATCAACTAACTAGAATAACTAACACACTTGGTACTCGCCTCAAGTGGTATCTTAACTCTGTTGCACACAAAAGAAGATATTTTAAAGGAAGCTGAAAACCTGTAACCACTGACATCCATAGTAGCAAAAACAAATACTATGGAAGTCAGGGGTTACTGGTTTCCAGCGTTCTTTGGAATATCTTCTTTTGTGTTCAACAGAAAAAAGAAGTCAAACATCATTGGAACGAGTGAATCGTAAGTAAATGATGACCGGATTTTTGTTTTTGGGTGAACTATCCCTCTAAACCAGTTCTGGAATGCTGGTTGCTGAGATTCATTGACTTCTATAGTAATTATGTTTCTAATATACAGTATAAGTCAATAGTTTTCCACAACCAGTATTCTTAAAAATATCTTCTTTTATAACTCCTAAAGATATAAAACCACACGAGAAAGAGTAAACTATGAGGTAATTATACATTTTAGGTGAACTATTCCTCTAAATACTTTCTTAACATGCCTTTATTAACTGAGTCAACCCTATAGGGCTCTTTTCGGTGAGCTACTATTTGTAATGAATCAATGTAAGATTCTTACAAGACATTCTTAATTAGATTGAAAATAACCTATAAATATCAGTTTAGAAATCTGGAACAGCAAAAGAGACCTACAGACCTAGTTTTACATAAAGGTATAGTTCAACCAGAAAAAGTGGTCCTCGATGATTCAAAAAGGCACACTGAGACTCCAATTAAATAAATGAAATGTGAAACATGCAAGAAACTGAACATTATTTACAGCATTATATCCACAGCCTCAGTCAGTAAACAGTCCTGAGTGCATTCACAACAGCTTCCTAATGCATAGTAACATATGCAGACGTAAACTCACATGTGAGATGACACTCCTGCTTTACAAAATGGTACTTATAATAAGCAAGTACCATTTTGATGAACAGCTCAACGTGTGCCTTTCCTCACAGTTATAAACAAACAGTGTCTCCTGTGCATATATTATATGACAGGAAGCTTGAACTCCAGGTTCTTGTGAATGAGCTCAGGATCATTTGCAAAAATTCATAACAACAATAATTTTGGTCAATATTGTAATCATGATTATTTAAAGGTGTGGTTTGTAGGATTAACACCTAGCAGTTTGACTAGACATTAGTAGGGATGCACCGATAAAATTTTTTTTGGAACCGATCCAATCTCGATACCAAAATTCTGAGTATCGACCGATACAGATCCGATCCGATACTGTGCAATTTTTTATTATTTTTTTATCAACATAATACAGTTTCTATACTTCTGGTGATAACCTCAAAAAATATATCTTCTTTAGTAAAAATAAAACACATATAGGCCTACTGTATATGGCACTAAACATGATGCTTGCTATAAACTATGGGCTACATTATTTGAGCATTCATTATGACATTGATATGATCTGTTGTGGTCCTGCTTATGTTTCCTTTTTAATATTAAGATTTTTTTTTTATCTGCAATAGGCTACCCTAATTGATCGAAAATAACCAGCCTTTTAGAAAAGCCTGATATTTTCTGCAGGTTTGAAGCAGACTGAACTAAACCGTCTGAGGCCAGTTTTACTTAATAAACATTTCCTCACCTGAACTCACCCTGAGTGAGACGGAGAAACAGAAAGCATGGCTGAAAAATAATTTTTTTGTCTGAAAATTTTTCTTTTTGAAACAAATTTCGTTTGATATAACTTGTTGGTTATTTTAATGTACTTTTTGATTTAGTGGCTTATTCGTATGAATTCGTACGATCTAATTCGTATGATTTAGTACGATTTGCTCATCCCCCAATGAAAGTTGGGTTTAGGGGTGGGGTTAGGTGCTACACCTCCTTTTTAAAATAGTACAATTTCGTACTACTAAACTCGTACGAATTCATACAAATTATCCACTAAACTGACAAAACGTAAAATACTTATGTTTTTTCGTGAGACCAGGCTGGACAAACAGGTCTGTTAAATAAAATATTAATATATAAAATTACAGTGAAATACACACAGTTTTAGAGTAGCCTATATTAGGCTAAATAATTTTCTGTTAATGACAATTCATATGCGCCGGGCTGTCAGATTCACTTTATTAATTTAAATCAACTACTTTGACCACAATGAGCCAGGCTTTACAAACTAATCACAGCACTTAAAGTATTCCCCTCGGAAGAATAGCCTAAACTCAGTCCGAAGGATGAGAGAACATAATTTTATTGTAAGAATAATTTTTTGGAGCGCTGCATATCGCATCTGCGCAGCCGGCACCTGAATGAAGCGCTTGCATCACTGAAACACAACGCATAGCCCTCCAGTGTACAGACACTTCTAAAACAGCAGCACAAAGGGGAGAAATCAGTGCGTTGAGGATCTGTCCATTGTATCATTGAGCCTTTTCTCATTGAAAGTTTCAGGTAGGCCTACTTTGTGTGTGAAGAGCAGGTAATAACCCTCTCTACTTCAGTGTTGTAAATGTGATCTGCTGATCTAACCGACAGCACAACATGTTTTAAAAACAGCAATAAACTCCATGATGCAGGTCAAAATGAAAACATTTAATGCAAAACTAAATGCATTTCTCCACCGATTACTTATATTATCAGAAACAAATATTCTTGGAGAAAGTTTTTCGTGTTGTCATGAACGCGACACGCAGCTTGAATTGTGAATGAATGGAGAATGATTGACAGGCACAGCGGCGGGAAGTGCTGAAATTGTAATTGGCTTCAAAACATTTGAGATATAGCAGGTCTACATGACAATTTCTAGTGCCTTTTAATAGGCTACCTTCGTGGCTTTTGTTGGCTTAAAAATTACACAGAATATAGCACAACACAAGATCGGATTTGGATCGGTACCAGCTGGCCGATACCTGATCCAGCAAAAATATGCGGTATCGAACCAATATCCGATCCAAGTATCGGGAATGGTGCATCCCTAGACATTAGTGATGGGTCGTTCTTGAACAATTTGTTCATTTCAGTGAAAGATTCAAAAACCTGAAGACTCAAAAGGTAAACTAATCACTAATCAAATTTGAAGACATGTCAGAAGAGGTAAGAAGGTAATCATAGACAAAAGTAATGAACGAATGTTTTCTTTTTCTCATAGCATTCTAGTTACGACTTGTTTGAGTGTTTTCAATGTTTGGAATAGTTGTAGATATGTTTGGAAGTAACTAGTAACATTTTAATAATATTTTGTCAAATTGAATGAATCGACAAAGATTTGTTGATGAACAAGACTCAAAGGTCAGAGTCAATAAAATAATCCAAACTTTCCACTACGAGACATTGCAGTCCAAATTCAAAGTATTGGAGAGGGTTTTTTCACCCTGTCCCTCAACTAACCACTCAAAGCACACACAGGTTACCAGATTGACGACACCAACAAGAGCGAGTAAGATTGATGACCAAGCCTCCCAGCAGGCACACAACATCATAAGATGTTAATATTAGGTTAGATTTAGGTCATGAAGTCAGGTGACCAAAATTCAATGTCTAGCCAGCGTCTAAGGACGATATTTTGACGTCCAATAATGACGTCAAATTACGTTAATATTTGGTTGATTTTAGGTTGTGTTGGAAAGTGACCAAAATCCAATGTCTGATAGATGTCATAGTGGTAAAGTCCACACAACATCAAGGTGTAATATGATTAGATGTTGATATTTGGTTGATTTTAGGTTAGACATTGGACATTGACAAGGGCCTGACATTGGGTTCTGGCATCAATCCAGTTTTTTATTTCCAAGCAAAATCCAATGTCAATATGACGTCATGTTGACGTCCTGTGCCAGCAGGGCTTACATTGCAAGCTGCTCCGCTAATTTTGTAATATTTGCTAATTAAAAACCACATCATGTGAATTTTTAAAACTCTGCGGCTCATTTTGGAGGCTGCTTCTGTCCTACGGCGGTCACGTTTCCGGCCGTGCCCCCATACACTGAGGCAGCCTATAACACTGAAATTAAATATGCCAAGTTTTCCGCTAAGACAATCAGGGGGGCTGAAATATAATTAAATGAATTGGCAGGGGGTGGGGTCACACAGACCAAAACAAAGACAGATATTCTGACACAGAATGCACATTTTCAAAGAAGATTAGCTGACATTAGCACTGTTTTTCAGAAAAACTAGTTTTTTCACTTTATTCATTCATTTTCTTTTCGGCGTAGTCCCTTTATTAATCTGGGGTCGCCACAGCAGAATGAACTGCCAACTTATCCAGCACATGTTTTACGAAGCGGATGCCCTTCCAGCTTTAACCCATCACTGGAAAACATCCATACACACAATCACACACATACTCTACAGCCAATTTAGCTTACCCAATTCACCTATACCACATGTCTTTGGACTTGAGGAGGAACCGAAGCACCCGGAGTACACTAACACAAACACAAGAAGAACGTGCAAACTCCAAACAGAAATGCCAACTGACCCAGCCGAAGCTCAAACCAGCAACCTTCTTGCTGTGAGGCGATTGTGCTACCCACTGCACCACCGTGTCACCCACACTTTGCTTCATATATTATGGCCTGTTTTCACTGAAGGGTACAGTAGAGTACAGTATGGTTCGGAACACTTTTATGGAGGTTTTCACTTTTAACAGTTACCAAAAAGCGAACCTTACCGTACCACTTTTTGGGTACCCTTTGCAAAGGATACCTAGCACAACGTCGCTAGCGCATACACAAGAAGGAGAATAAAAATAAAGGAACCACCATTTTTAAATACACAGCCGAGACATTACATCCTAATACTATATACATATAATAACAAACCATGGTTGACCCGAGCTCAAACAAACCTTGTCGTTGTCTTGATGAACAGCCATAAAGCCAAAAAGAACAAAATCTGCCCTTTCCTGTTTTTGTTTTACGAGGCCGTCTAAAGGTGCAAGCAGTTTCACTTTCTCCAGAGAGCTCATGTGCGCTATATATTTGAAACAACGGACTTCTTGAGCTAATGAAAATATCGTGCTCGTGATTATTGAAGTGCTTCTGACATCCGATCCTTTCAGAAATGGACAAACGCGAGAGTGAAGCACAAAAAAACAAAGGGGGAAGCCGGAAAAAATAAAGGGGCAAATGATTCTTTCAGCAGCCTAAAACATGAACAAACTGCCTTGTTTAACTTTTATCCTCACTTTTAGGACTATTATAAACTCGAAATGATGGCATTACTCTATAAGAGGTTACATGTGCTGGTGAAGATTAAAGATGCAGATGAGAGCTTTGCACTGACTGTAGGCTGTATGTTGCGTGTTGTTTTTGAACACAAATAAGGACTAAATGTATGCTGTGTGTAGTTTTCGTAATTGGTAACATATCGGAGACTATAAGGGGCTGTATGTGTTTATTTATGTTGCATTTATTTCTTTATTATATATAATTGCAGTTATAGTAGGCTATTTCTCACTGTCATTGATCTGCAGTTATAATCAAATTATGTTCATATAAAACTTAGTAATGAGCATTTATACTCGAGTATTTATGAGTATAAAGCATTTGTTTTGTGAGAAGTACTTCTCACATGATTTACGAAATTTCCTTGAGCGAGAATGACGTTAACTGAAACTTTCTGTCGTATATCATGCCCACCAAAAGCAAGCCTGATAAAGGTGACCCGTACTGACCCATACCGTACCGTACCGTACCAGTGAATGGAAACGAGCCATTACATAACAACCGAGGGTCACCAAGAGTCACCTTTTTTTGATACATTTTTGTGTTTAGTCGCACAACTTATGCTAAAAATGACTTTAAATTTGTTCTGTTCGTTCTGAGCACATGCGCAGAATTGGCACAAGTTCTCTTTCACACTTTTAAAAACATAAATACATATAAAACACCTCAATAAATAATACATGTCCCATGTTAAAAGTCACATTGCATGATTTTACCATTTTGGATGTGAAAATAGGCTTTATGGAGAAAGGAATGCATTGCCTTATCTTGATTATTGCTTCATTATCATGGGAGGCCAAAATCGAAATTGAATTTCCAATGATTGCAGTCATTCAGTTTCTGAAACAAGTTTCTGAAGAAATCAGGGTCCAAAGCAAAATATGGAAATTATTTGTGTATATTTTTCACAATATTTTCCTCTGTGCTCCAAAGAAGAAAGTCAAACAGGTTTGATATATGCCACAGTATACATTTTTGAGCTGAGCTATTCCTTAACACACATAATAATCATTGACATACAATATAGCCTACTAACCTATAACACAGTTATTGTAGGTAAATCAAGGTCAAGCCGTTGAAACCTTGACCTAGTACTATAAAACTCTGCAAACACAACACAAATCACGCTTCCTTTGTCAATGATTAGAAGTCCCATGCATTTACACACACCCACAACAAACCAAAACAGTCCTTGAGGAATCACTTTGTTGAAACCTGGATTCAAAATGTGCTGTGTGTGTTTTCACGACACTGGGTCTGACTGAGCACATTCATTGTTCTAGACTTTATTTATTTATCTGAATTCCTTACAAAATGTGTTCACAAGCAAACAATAGCAGTGAAAATGAAAGGAGCGATAAGCTTTATTTTGAAGTGTGTCTAAATTAAATAAGCTGCAGAGAAAATCAGAAGCATTTCCCAATCCTGTGTGAGCCATATGCAAAAAAAAAAACAGTGAGGGGAAACGCAGATGCCGCCCCCCTCTTATTCCTCTGATAGGCTGAAATGGTGTCTGGTGATATTTTCTCATTCAGCGAGCTCAAAAGCAGAATTGACCTCATGTATCTCCACGCCTTTAAAAAAACAGCACCCTGCTGTACAAACACAACTAACTTAAGAAAAATCGGGGAGGGGTTGCTGTCCTTACGTTTGTTGAACTGGTTTGCTATTAATGAATGCTGGTATTATTACCAGTATTGTCACCCTGAACTCAACTAAATGTCACTGCAATGGTTGGAGACTAAGAGCGTGTGTTTGATTGTAACAAAATAAAACTGTGAAATGCTGCCAGGTAAAGCCTGTACTGCATCAAATGAGTGCAAGTTTGTTTGTTTTTTTCTGAAAATGACAATTTGTAAAAATAACAATGTTTTTATTTGTTGTGATTTGAAAATCAGGGTTGCTCCACCAAACATTGAGGCTGTTTCTCAATATGCATTCTTGTCTGTACTTGCGTTCTTGTGTCCTCGTGAAACGTCATCAACCGTCGCCAAAGTACTGTTCCAATTCTAAGTTCACATCTTGCCAAGTACAGATAAAGTTCCTGGATGTGTACTTGCTCCGCCCCTTTCGCCAAGGATACATCGAGAGGTGACTTGCCCAAACTTGTAAAGCACAGGTATCCCAGAATGCACTGCAACCCAAATAGCGAAAGCTAATGGCGGAAAAGAAAACCCGCACGGTTTTAAAAATACTCCTCTGTTGTGTTACAAAATAAAGTTTTAGGAGTATTTCAGGCGAGAATGTAGTTGTTTTAAACTCGAATCAGCAGTTTATTCACAAAAATATTGAGTCTTTGGCGATGTTCCTCAGCTTATGCGGATTCTGACCCCCAGCCTGTCAGCAGGAGCTTCATCATCATCTCCCCCGCCGAGAGCAGCTTTAATCGGTCAGTCCATCTCGGATATACCGCTGGATATGTTGTACTCAAAATCATAGTTATAGTATAGTGTATATCCAGTGAAACAGAATTTATAAGTGGTCCCTTATATAGTAGTATATAAATGTATGTAGGGCATCTTCCACATCCCACATCTGAGAGAGTTACGGTGTGGAGAAGCCACAATGATGCATGAAAGTGAAGTTGAACATCTCCAATGGCCTGCACAGTCACCAGACTTAAATATTATTAAGCCACTCTGGGGTGTTTTGGAGGAGCGAGTTAGGAAACGTTTCCTCCATCAGCAACACGTATTGACCTGGCCATGCACTATTCTGCAAGAAGAATGGCTTAAAATTCCTCTGGCCACTGTTCAGGACTTGTACCTGTCATTCCTAAGATGAATTGATGCTGTATTGGCCGCAGAAGGAGGTATTGGCCGCAGAAGGAGACACCCAAAGTAGGGCCGCGGGCCAAAGTTGGCCCATTGTAACCTTTGATTAGGCCCACCATCCCATCTGAGAGGAGAGCGAGTATGATGGAAAGGGTTGGGGTGAATGCCTTTAATACAGAGATCATCAATTCTAATTGGACGTAACCCTTTTTGTTTGCTTTATTGCTATGCTACAAAAAAAGCAAACTGAAATAAAATGTTTCAACCAAATGTAAATTAATCAGATTTTTTTAAATGTATATACTGTCACTCAACGGATTGAGGACTATGCAGAACACATCAGCAAGCAAATCAAGGTAAAAACTATTGTAATTCTGTTATAAATTAGATTGTTTTAATTTTACTGTAATAAGTTCATTGTACAATAAAAAATATGGTATTAGTTAATATAAAGCAATGTTTTCTAGTCATTTTTAAACATTATTAAATAAATTAGGAAATTACCCATAATAATTGCCCCACCTATATTTACCTTCATCCCACTAGCCTCAATCAAGTTTGGTTTTTGGCCCTTCATATAAAAAATGTGTGTACCCCAGTTCTAAACCATATATATATATATATATATATATATATATATATATATATATATATATATATATATATATATATATATATGGCAGCACGGTGGCGCAGTGTGTAGCACAATCGCCTCACAGCAAGAAGGTCACTGGTTTGAGCCCCAGCTGGGCTAGTTGGCATTTCTGTGTGGAGTTTGCATGTTCTCCCCGTGTTTGCGTGGGTTTCCCCCACAGTCTAAAGACATGTGGTACAGGTAAATTGAATAAGCTAAATTACCCGCCCGGTAAAACAGGTGCTGGATAAGTTGGCGGTTCATTCCGCTGTGGCGACCCCTGATTAATAAAAGGACTAAGCCGAAAAGAAAATGAATAAATGAATGAATGAATAAATAAATAACAAGAAACACAACATTTTTGGTTCATTTATATGGCTCTGTCTGTACCAGAAATCAGTGTTTCATGTTGAAATTATGGTTTGTGGGGAAAACACATTTGACCTCTTTCTGTACATCTATTACCATGAGACATCACTATACTCATACCCTACAACCACACACACACACACACGCACAAAAGCCCAGCAGAGGTGTGCCTCTGGCGTGTTTGTTTACACTTTACACTGGTTGCCAAGGTAAACATAAGCAGGGAGGGCTGGTGAGCATCAGCACCTCTGGCACACGGGTGTGTGAAATCCAACCCTTGCCCCCCTGCATGTGCTTAATGCCACATGAGTTCACCATATGGAGTACTGTAAGCGTCAATGAGAAAAATCTAATTTGAAGCCTTCTTTTCAGACTTTAAAAAGATCGCCTGATGGATTATACTGTAATGGTTTCAGATGGAAATGCAAACATCCTTTAATAAAATAATATTAATATATAATTATAATATTTCAAAAATAAAAATTGCCATTATTTACTCACATCCAAACCTATTTCTGCAGGGGTGCACAGATTTTTTAAAAATCAGTCCATCAATTAATAACATCACTCAAATTTAAAGTCGGGTATTTTCGGGTAAATAATTTACTTATTTGACGGTCTTGATTTCATGACTTGACATTAGTAACTATTTTGGATCTTGAGAAACTCTTTGAAACTTAAAAGAACCATGCCACATTTCTTACTTCTCACAACTCACCTCTTGTATGTCTATATTTCCTTTCCCCCCTTAGCTGTCTCCTGACATAAGAAGGGAACAGACTTATTTACCCTTCATGAAGCACAGTCAGGCGTTAAGTACAGACTTGATCTGAGTGTTTATGTACCTTAGAATATCTAGTGGGGCCAATTACAGCTCAGGACAGCCCAATCTCCAAGGAAGTGTTCTTCACCACAGCACAAAGATCTCCATTTCCAGATGGCATAACATGAAGGGAACACAGTGATCCATTTAGTTCCTTCGAATCTGTGACCAATTTTGGATCATCCTCATGCTCAATTTCACTTCCTAAATTAGACTCAAGTCATAGCAATCCTTACAGCTAGCTTGTATAGGCAATCAGAGACTAAAACAGCAACCTTGTGCTTGATTGAAGAGTTTTAGCTTTTTACTTGTGTGAAAATACAACCCCAAAAACAGAAAAAAAAGATGAGACAGTATGGAAAACGCAAATAAAAAAACGAAAGTAGTGAATTGTTTTTCTTTGCAAACAATATGAACACAAAATATTTCATGATGTCAAACTATTTTAGCGCTTCTGTGAGGGTACCATTAATGCTGAAAAGTACAAAGAGATTTTGGAGCACAATATGCTGCCTTCTTTTCAAGAGACACCCATGCATATTTCAACAAGACAATGCAAAACTACATTCTGCACACATTACAAAATCCCAGCTGCGAAAGAAGAGGATACAGGTACTTGACTGGCCTGCCAGCAGTCCTGACCTGTCTCCAATAGAGAATCTGTGGTGCATGTTGATTTGGTTGTATGTTTTGGACATAAATGCTAACTGTTAACCTAAAGAGGTGTAACACTCACCTCTGACTGATTGACTGATTTCGTACCATAATGTGCGCTAACCGCTAATCTAAAACATTAAACCATTAGATCCATGTTAAGCGATTTTACAAAATGAAATTCTACTCATGGAAACCTTTGTGAATAGGTTGTGTTGACAGAAAATTAGCTTCTAGCACAAAACAATATGACAAGTTTGTTTTGTTTGTGTTTGTGTAATGGACTACCTAATGATTAGCATACTCCAAAAATCATACAAAAACATATACTTGGTCTGATTTAGTAATTACAGCTTCAAGACATTATACTTGTTGTGACGACTAGAGGGGTGTCACGGTGGTGCGGTGGGTAGCACAATCGCCTCACAGCTAACGTCGCTGGTTCGAGCCTCGGCTGGGTCAGTTGGCATTTCTGTGTGGAGTTTGCATGTTCTCCCTATGTTTGTGTGGGTTTCCTCCGGGTGCTTCGGTTTCACCCACAAGTCCAATGGCATGCGCTTTAGGTGAATTGGGTAGGCTAAATTGTCCGTAGTGTATGTGTGTGAATGAGAGTGTATGGGTGTTTCCCAGTGATGAATTGCAGCTGAAAGGGCATCTGCTTCATAAAACATATGCTGGATAAATTGGCGTTCATTCCGCTGTGGCAACCCCTGATTAATAAAGGATAGTTAATGAAAGAATGAATGTGACGACTACATAAATACATATATAACCATAAAACGTTACGGATGAAACATTGACAAAAAAATGTTATGCACATTACTTTAATGGACTAGTGGTTAATCTCATACTCTCATTGGCAGCATGGGATTAAATTAATCTTTTTCTTGTTTTATTATTTTGTTCTATTTCTGCTACATTATGTCCTCTATTTCTTTCCCCTCTTTGCTGTGTCATTCTATAACAAGCCCCCCATATGTGTGTAACATTCTTTTAACAGTTACTCTGCAGCCTCAGAGGAGGAAAAGTAGGGCAGGATGTCTTCCAGTGCTCCAAACACTGCACGTCAAAACTAGGAGAACATGACCAGCAGCCTGGAGCATCTAATGCCATATAGTCTCAATGCGGGAAGGAGGGGTATAATCTAAAAGTTTCCACTGTAAATTACAGACTGGGTCAATCATGGCTTTCTAAATCAGGTGAAATTAATGAAGTTACCATGAAATCCTGGCATGAAATCCTTCAGCCAGACCAGTAATTTTTATTCGCAACTTTCTGCTACATATTTAAGAGAGCACTATATGACTGCAAGTACAATTACATTTCCTACAGTGATGTGCAAAAGTTTGGGAACCCCTTACAGACTGAAATTGCAAATAATTTATTCTTTATAAAATTAGAAATATAATATTTATTTTATATACCCAAGTATGATATTTTACATAAAATATGTTTGTATGGTCCACAAGACAACAAAAAAATCTTAAAATGTTAAAATAACCCCTGCAATTATTTGTGAACCCTTGTTTTTTTTGTTTTTTTTTTGGATGATCTACAAGTTGATGATTTCTTCTTTGCATTGCTATGGTTGTTTATGAGTCCCTTGTTTAATATGAACAGTTGAACCACCTGCTGTACTTCAAAAAAATGCTTCTTGACCTGCAGATTCTTTTGTTTTCCAGGATATTTCACACATTTTCTCCCTTTCCAGCAGTGACTGTACGATTTAAGACTTTTCACACAAAGGTCTGAATTTTCAAACCAAGGTCAACTGATGGACTGAAACTCAATTGAGGAACTGAAAGCCAACTATTAAAAAAGGTTTAAACACTCACTGATGCCTCAGAAGGAAACATAGTGCATTAAAAACCAGGGGGTGAAAACTTTTAAATAGGATGATTAAATAGAAATTTATCTAATTTTAATTACATATTTTTTTACGTTTAGTACTGCCCTTCAGAAGCAACATCAGATACTTATGTTAGTTTGTAGCACAAATTAAGTATCATTTATCTCGATTTTCAATTTCAAATTCCAAAAGTTTTCACCCCCTGGCTATTCATGCGTTGTGTTTCCTTCTGATTTTAAATACTCCCTCAATTTTTCTCTCTTGTGGATTATATGTAAACATATTTTATGTAAAATATCTTACTCATGTCAGCAAAACATAAAAATAACATGCATTCTGTTTTATCTCTCATTTTTTTGAGAGACAAGTATTCACATATACACATATTCTCAAAGGGGTTTCCAAACCTTTGCATAACACTATATATGAGCTAATATATACTCTACCTGACAAAAATCCTGTCGCCTATCCAAGTTTAAGGAACAACAAATAATTACTTGACTTTTAATTGATCATTTGATGAAAGTGGTAAATATAAAAGGCAAAGGCCTCTAGATTACACTTATTTCACCAAAATAAAATATGATCATGCCTAATTTTTTATTTAATTAGTACAGTAAGGTCTGACTATACTTAGACAAAAATCTTGTCACTTAACAGAAATAATGTACAGTATAGAATTTAAAATCACAGTGCATAAGAAAAATAATTTTTATTGTGTATGACTCCCATAAGCTTAGAGTACTGCATCTATATCTCTCCCATGACTCAAATAACTTATTAATAAATGCAATCTAGAATGGCAAAGAAAGCGTTCTTGCAGGACTCAGAGAGTTCATCAAGATTCTTTGGATTCATCTTCAATGCCTCCTTTATCTTACCCCAGACATGCTCAATAATGTTTATGTCTGGTGACTGGGCTGGCCAATGTTGGAGCACCTTGACCTTCTTTGCTTTCATGAACTTTGATATGGAAGCTGAAGTATGAGAAGGAGGGCTATCCTGCTGAAGAATTTGCCCTCTCCTCTGGTTTGTAATGTAATGGGCAGCACAAATGTCTTGATACCTCAGGCTGTTGATGTTGCCATTCACTCTGGAGATCTCTCGCATGCCCCCAAACTGAATGTAACCCCAAACCATGATTTTTCCTTTACCAAACTTGACTGATTTATGTGAGAACCTTCGGTCCATGCAGGTTCATGGTTGTTTACAGATGATTCATCGGAAAAATTGACCTTCTGGCATTTTTCCAAATGATCGACTAGAAGTCAAGTTATTATTTTTTGCTCTTACAACTGGGATCAACAACAAGACTTATGTAAGGTAGTGTATGAGCATTATAACTCAGTGTAAAAAAAGTTGGAAAACAACATGATCTACCATGTTGATGTACAAAGGATCAAGGTTTCCTGGTTAGCATTATTACTTAGCACCTTCTACACAGTTAGGTCCAATATATTTCTCAAGTGACTTCATTTTTGTGGTTTCATAGGTTGGCAGATGCCATGTTATCCCTTTGGGGCTTAAAAATGTCATTTATATCATGGATTGCAATAGAAGAAAAACTGGTTTGGTTGTGTGTACACAGATACACTTAGCACCGTGAACATTCCACTATAAAGCAAATACAGCATGACTGATTTAAAGATTTTTGAAAAGAATATATGTGCATGCAAATATCAACCTACCACCTCAGACAGATAAAAATTGTGGTCTTTTTTTAATATCATACTAATATTGAACTCTATTCATTTTTCTAGCTGTGGCATCTTTATAGATTTAGTGAGAAGAAAATGAAAGCAGAGGCAGAAAACTGTTTGAATTCTAAGGGTAGGAGAAAAGTCATGTTCGCATCTACCCACTTACAGTAAAGTAACCCAAGGCTTTTATTTGGAAACATCAGTAATGCAATATTACTGCACATTTAACATGGATCTAAATCTTAACAAGTTGTTTCTTGTGATCATGTGGTCGGATATATATCTGTATATAGTATAAGTAACAGAGAGTATGTGAACTTTTAGTGACCTGTAAATATTGGAGCGCTGATATATTGTGTAAACAATTTGTATAAGTCACTGATATATTTAAACAAAAAACATTCTCCATCATTCATTGCCAAGCAATACCCTTGTTTTTGTCAGACATGCATTTGGCAGACATGTTAGGTCTTAACATAATGGATTAGGTGTAAAGGTATTAACCAGGATGCTTTTAATGAATTGGGGCTGGCAGTTCCAAACAAACATTTCAGACACTGCAAGAAACACCAGAACAAAGAAATGAAGCATATTATATTGTGCTCCAGTATCAACATGTCCATATAAACATGCTGAAACATGAGGTTAGCCTTTAGCTTTAGCATTTTTCAAACCAAAATAGAACCAAATACTGCAGTGTTTATTATAAAGTATTTAACTACTCGCATTATTATTATTATTATTATTATGATTATCATTACACACATTTTTTTTTTCATTCAAGAAGATTAATCAACTAAACAACTGACTTTCCATTTTGTACTGGACGACGTGGTTTACATCCATTTATGTTAAAAAAAATAAACATTCATTTTCTCTTAATGTGCATTGCAGCATCCACATTTGATTTAACCAAAGTGTCTAAAACAGTTCTTTATTAGACTTATTGTGCAATATATGGAAATAATTTTGGATGCACAATATATTGTAGCAGATTTTTAAAACATAAATAACGATCATATTAATTTTTGTCATAATGTCATAAACATACAGAGGATGGGAATGTACATAATGGTGAGATTGTGTATAAATATATTACACATTTTTATAATAAAATAGTCTGTGTTCTTTGAAAGTGTACTTGCATTATTATGCTATAACATTGTCATATTGGCACTATAAAAAGAGCTGCACAAATTAGTCTTAAAATGACAATAATATACATTATTGCAATAAATTGTGGTGCAATATACAGTATCGCACAAAAAATTATATATATATATATATATATATATATATATATATATATATATATATATATATATATTATCACAGACCTATTTTAGGGTCTGGGCTGCATTCAAACTTAGCTTAATGATTTCTAAATAGATTTCTAAACTGGGTACATTGAACATCCTGTTCTGATGACACAAGAGTTGCAACTACCATGTTTCCCCTATATTGTAAACCAGCCCACGTTGAAAGTCAAGTTATTTTATTTTTATTTACTTTATATAGTGCTTGGTCAACACAGAAGTAATTTAAAGTTCTTTCCTACAACGCAGGTCTTTACTTTGGTCTAGAAACATGCTAATTCAAACTGGAAGCATGCTAACAACATGCTAATATATTGAAAATATGCTAGCAACCTGCTAATATATACAGGAAACATGCTAGCCACGTGCATCTATCTATCTATCAAACATCTTTTCAAACTAAACCAGCTACTTCCATGAGGTTTTCTCAAGCCACCATAAAGTTTGTCTTCAAAATTTTATATCTAGTTTATCTTATTTACTGTCTGCATTGTATATTGTGTGTGGTGAAATACCATTCTAATACGTGATGTTTTATAAACAAATTTCGGGAGGAGCACGCGCAGAAGTTTCAGTATCAAATACGTCATTGACAATTATTCTATTATCCAATCAGTTCTTGACCAAACCCCTTTATATACCAAAGCTGTCTTACCTGCAGCATCTTAAGACTTCAGCATCCCTCCACCACCCCGTCACCTCACCTCTTAAGAATTACAATCCCGGGGGGAGCGTTCTGGGGCCGGGCTAGATACTTCGCTCGAATCCCTATTCCTCTTTGTTTCCTGATAAGAGGAATAACTCGAGTTTGGGTGTCTTCCCCGAGCTCAGAGCCCTCTCCCCGGACAGCACGCCAAATACGCTTTATTCTGAAACTATTGCAAGTGTGAACTCGTGAAACGTCATAAAATATGTTGCGTCAACTGGATTGAAATAAGCTGAGCCAGGCAAAAGTAAATATATCCTGCTTTTTTCCTGGGTTCACACCATTTTTACTTAAAATTGAATTAAAAAAATTAATGCAAACACGTGAATAGAGGCTAATCTCCCCAGGGCACAACTGATGCGGAATGCACAATGCATTTGCCATGAAAGCATGGAATTTGCATCTACCACACAACTGTCTACCCATTTACTTTTGTGCGACCTACAACATGTGACGTTATGGCAAACACATTTAACCAAAGCCTGTTTGTACTAGGGTAAGTAAATGCATTGTATCAATTCCATCACTTCCAAATCTAACATGCCTCAGATGCAGTTTGGCATCATAAGCAGCCTTCTAAACGTGTTCAAATAGCCATAAAACAACAATAATGATTTAGTATTTATTTTTAAACATTTGTTTCATTTTAATCTGGACTAAACATGATAGATGTTCTCTAGTTCATGTATTATTTTAGGCTAATAGAAACACTCAAATTTTAATGGTCCATCTAATTTATAGTTAGATTACAGAACAAAAAGCAGCTCAGATTTTTCATATACAGACATTCGGTAAACCAATGCAAAGGATTTATATTTTCATAATAATATATAAGAATGATATAAATATAATGTATTGCTCTAGTCTCCTATTAATGACAAATGTCACAATTATTGCTGCAAACTTTCATAAAAGACAGCATAATTTCTGTCGTTTTATAGTAGATAGATGACGACGGTCTGAGCTTGAACGTGCCTCTGGTCTCTCCTAACGTTACTCAGCTCTTATTGGTCAGATGGCCTAGTGTCTTGATTGGCCTACCACTTACAGCCCATGTCAGAAAAGTCTTTCTCATGGATTAGCTTTTGTTATGCAGAAAACAGCACTTTCACAACAATCCGACTACACAAATAAAACAACTACAGTGTTTGAGGGTCAAAGCAAAGATTTTTTTGCAGTCAGCCAGTGACTAAAGGCCATTATGGCATTATGTTAATTTGTTACAAACCTACATAGGTTTGTGCAGGAAGCAAGTCTGGCATTACTGATGACTCTTTACAGGCATGATAATACAATTGGTTCTTTCTTTCGGAAGATAACTCTTTTTTTAAAGCTGCTGTATGTAAGTTTTTGATTGTTCTAAAGCATAAAAATACCATAATATGTTTGCAGATATGTAAGAAACATGCAAAGTGAACATTCTTGTTTATCTGAAAAACAATGCTAAAGTTAGATATTTTGCTTTGAATTAACCATTATGAGCCTGAATGACTGTCTTTGTTTTGGTCATTTAACTCACAATGGCAGTTTAGTCTATTATATTTCAGAGTTTCACATGAGGTGGTTAATTTGCAAATAATTACCAATGTAAACAATCGGTAAGCAGGTTACATTGTAACCTCGTGTTTTAACAACATGGTACATGATGAGATACGCAGTAATAAGCATCTTGGCAGTTTGCACCAGATGAAACACAAGAGAAATTTAAATACGGCCATTCAGAAGCACAGAATAGTGCACTTACTGAACTTCAACAAAATGCTAAGGTTTCTAATCCAATAAATACATAGTAAACCTCGTAAACACTATAGTACAATATATGGATAGTCAGACCGTCCCCCCCCCCCTCACTTAGCATGCTTTCTGCGACCGTCACAACCCCCCTTCTACCCCCTGACTTTGCTGGAAATCAGTCAGCTACATCTGGCAACACTGTAAATACTAAATACTAAAAGAAAATGTCAATTTTTATATAAATACCCAGTATGACATAAGCAATGATTTGCAGCATCCCTCATTAACCCTGTAATATAATATAGAAAAAACATGTCCAAAAATGTAAACGAGACATTACACAACACTAAGAACAGGGATAAAGAAATCCAAAATAAGTTTTTTTTTTACATCAGTACATCGCGAAGTACATGCAAATAATAAAAAAAAAGAATAAAACCTGATAAATAGGATAACGTTACTATGAAACCCTCCCAACAGACCAGTAATGTTCTTTAAAATACTTTCTTTTTTGTTTATAAAAATAAAAAAATTCACACAAGTTTGGAACAAGTGAGAAAATTATCCTTTAATGCACTCATTAAAAACTTTTTTTTCAATGTTTTTTGCTATTTCCCAGAACAAAATGCAATACTGCACATTGGTATCGGTAATAGTCACATCGCAGGATTTGATTATTTATTAAAGATTAAAAGATAGAGATATTATTAAATATTAAGGAAAAAGGCTTGATCACCTCAGTCGATCTAATTAATGAAATCTTTCCACTCAGAGCTATTCAAATCATCTGGTTAAATTATATTCATATAGCAGCAAAACAAAATATATCGTGCAGCCCTCCTTGTAATCATTATCAGCCAGATTTTCTACATCAGTGCATCCCTAAGTGCAACAGTTTATAAACAGTTAAAAAAGGATGAAAAAATAACCCACTCACATGTAAATCCACTTCTAGAAACAACCTGGCCATATTTCAAGCTTTCAAGCATGAGCCAAGCATGAGTAATCAGCAGTTCCTATTGGACCACAGCACTTGTGGATGAGAGGCTAAATATGAGTTTGGCACTACTAGAATGTAGCAGCTCAAAGCAAATTAACAGAGCTCTGTTAAAAAAATGTGGCCATCATGCTAAAACAAAAGACCATCCTTCTACCTTGAAGACAGTAAGAAACGTCATTCCCAAACCTTTTTGCATTCACAAAATTATATATTTTTAAGGCGTAACATTATATTCAACAAGTAAAATATGCTTTATTTGTCCTTTTTTTTTAGCATTTTGTAATAGAAAGCCAATTTTAGTAATCCAATTTTGTTAATTTCAGTAATAAAATATGTTTATGCAACACTCGTGCCCAATACACAGCTGATTCAGTCGTTGTCTAGCACCATAAAAAAGCGCACCGCACTTCTTTTTTTATTGTCATTAAAAAAAAGGCATTGTGGTGTGTCTTGCACTTTTTTTAGAACGTAAAAGTGTGTTTGGTGTGCTCGGCCCCTTATACTTCTGCGTCGAGTGATCGCCATGGTCCATGCCTTGTGCTTTGCCGTGCTTTTATACTTCTGCGTGCTGTTTGTGTAGCTCTGCAATAACACTTCCAAAACACTAGCTTGCAGTGAGATTTTTAAGTTCCTATGCGTCGAGTTTATTTGTGGGGATTTTGTTTTTTCTGAATGCTACCCTAAAGTACAAGTAGCTAAAACTCGCTCATTCAGAGGCGGGTAGTGCAACAAATTAAATCATAATGTAAAGACAAAACTCAGCCACAGCGAGGGGTATGCAGCCACGCGAAGGCTGCACCAGACCATACGTGTAAGCTTGATGCAAAAGTATAAATAATGTATTATTAATGTATTAATGATGTTATAGCTTGACGTTGAGTGGACGTTACCACTATGACATCTATCAGACGTTGGATTTTGGTTTAATAAATGTCAGTATTTGATGTCAATATGATGCTTTGGTCACTTTCCAACAGAACATTGAATTTAGTTCTGACATCATCACCTAAATCCAACCCAATATTAAAGTCTTATGACATTGTGTGTCTGCTGGGGTGTATCATCGGCATAACAGTGGAAACAAAGATTTTAATGATACTTATTTAGATTAGCATTTTTTAACGGTAACAAATAGTGGAAAAAACAAGGGATCAAGGACCGAGCCTTGAGGTACCCCACACATAGTGTACATTTGATCAATATGATGCCTCATCATCAACTAATAGAAATTGTTAATGTTCCAAAAGGTTAGACCTGAATCACGCCAAGCAGTTCAAATGATACCAAAATAATTTTCATTAATATCTAGAGTAATGTTATGATCAATATTATCAAACGCAACACAAAGTCCAACAACACTAACAGAGGAATGCTAACACAATCGGACGATCAGCGAAGCGTTTCCCAAACAACAACATAACTCACTGCTGGACTATCATAGTATGATGCATCGTTTAAGAAATATATGATGAAGTATCAGGTGTTTCCCAAAAATGTAGTCTGTCACATATGCATTGTTTGAACTACGTTAGTTATATAGTCCTTAATGACGCAACACTTTTTTGGAGAAATTCACATTAAATAATTTTTTTTTCTGTTTAAATTATATAGATTTATGCTTTTTTAAATCCAATATTAGTTTCAGTACAGTAAAAACATGCATTTATTTTTCATGGTAATGAAAAGGCACATATACTGTATAGGGCCTATGTTTCTTTTACAAGCATTATGGAGAATACCCCATATTACTCCAGATATATGGTCAAAAAATAATGTGAAAACTACTTGAATTTATTTGTTGCCATATTTACATTTAGATTCTGAAATCCTCTTTTTTCCCCCAAGCTTTGGAGATGTAGCAGATTTTTACTTGTAAATCATAGGTCAGCTTTTGGTATGAGCCACGGCTGAATTCAAAATGGCATAAAGGATTTCCAAGTCCACTATGAAGGGAGCGAAATTGACAATCTGAAGTTCGCTAAAACTGATCTGTAAAACAATTGCCTTTGAAAGCAAATTACACATTTTTAACCATTAAGGGTGCTTTGACAGTTGGTACCATTGCCTGGACCGTACCCAAGTTCAATTGTTCCCCCTTGCCACCTTCTCAGTTGGTTTGTGTTCACACTGTCTGTTTTCCTTTTGAACCCCAGTACACTTGTGTCATCGAGCTGCTGTTTTGTGCATGGCTGTTGCTAGGTAATGACCAAAAAAGCAAAGCGCCAAAATGGAAAGACGCACATCGTGGTCGTTCTGCTTTTACAAAATCTTTTGGTTTTGGACATACAAAAAACGACTCACATCCCTCTGCCGCAAAAATATTATAAACGTTCAGAAAATCACGCAATGTCTGCAAAAGTTTTTGGAGGACAGAAGCAGACATTTCAGTCCCACTTGTCACCAAGGTACAGCATGTGATACACACACAGGAATGACCGTTATGAAAACGATAGTTTGTTGTACAGTTGGCGGTTCACTTGCGTTATTTGGTACGATTGCATTCATACTAGACATGAACAGGACCAGAGTTCACATTAAGCGTACCCTAGACCAGGGGTTTTCACACTGGGGGGTGCGCCCCACCAGGGGGGTGCGAGACATTGAGGCGAGCACTCTAGTAAATTATAATGATGATTATTATGCGTTCACTAGAGGGAATAATATGATTAACGTTAGCTCCACAGCTAACTATCTAGCACCTGCACAGTTAATGCGTTCCAGTAAAACATAGAAATAAAAAAAAAATCTGGGTGCTTTTTAAAATGAATGACGGTGAATGAAAGTCAAACCGGTGAGCCGTCTGACAAAAAGTGCCCTTCTGATTCAAATCAGCAGGATGCCCATCTGGATCTTTCACTTACTTTGAAGACTACTGACTAAGTTTACATGGACATCAGTAACCTAGTTATTTGCCTTAATCTGAATAAGACAATAATATTATTACGTAAACTGCTTTTTGAATGTTGCGTCACCAGGCTAACGTTATTCAATTTTCCTGCAGAGTCTCATGTAATTTTGGGTGTTTCATCTTCAATTGCTCAAATTTAACTGCAGTTTGGCAGTTCAACTTTTACTCATGAACATTTCATTCATGTCCCCATGACAAACTGGGGTATTTGACGTGAATGTGAAGGACTGTTGGAAGAGTGTTGCTTTTATTGATTCCGAACGTCGAATGGAAAGAAAAAAACTTCCGCATTTCGTGATGTGTGTGTGTGCGTGGTACTTTACTGACAGCAGCGTGTGTGGATCTTGTCACAAAATGCGGCGAAAAGTCCTACATGATGATAATAGTTTGATTGCGGTGTTTACTTTAATAATGCCACTAATATATGTATACTCCACATCTTAATTCCATATCTGTTTAGTTCAGTTATGTTTAGTTGGATTACATGGTGAGTCTTAATCAGAGTATTGTCTTAATCATATTAAAATCGTATTAAAGTATTGCTGCCCATGTAAACATACTCAATGTATGACTCAACCACACCGTCGGGGCTCTGCAAACTTGGCTTTGCGAAGCAGCATTTTTTGTATGTACGTACACCAAAAGCAAGTACGGCTCATGCTTATTGACAGTGGATCACAGTTTAGTCATGATTTACGGTTAGTCGTGTCAGGAATCCCACCACAGGTTAGCATGTTGTCCTCACAGAAAAAGGCTCAGCCATCACACTGAATCAGGTAAGCTATATATTTATGTTTCAATGTAATTAATTCTATGCACTTTAAACGGAGCAATGTAATATGTGAATGATGTTTGCGCATTCATTATAATCTTGGTTCGAGTGAGGGGTGCCTGGGGGGCGCGAGTGAAATTGGACAACTGGCCCTAGATCGCCTCTTTCAGACGAACTAGGGTACGGTTCACGGGTGCGCACACGAGTTCAGAAGACATGTTCACACTAGCTAGACTTACCGTACTTTGATGTCAAACGAACCCAGGTGCAGACCAAAAGTGCCACTGTGAAAGCACCCTTAAAATTGATGTTAGATTACTCAAAAGGAACAGGGCATAGAGGGAATCACTGGGGAAAAGAACACAGCCAGGAACTGCTTCTAACTACAACTATAGAGGATTAGTTTGTGACGCAGCTTGCGAATATTCACTAAAACGACGATTTCGGGAAACACCACATTGCTGAACAATGTTTGTAACAATGGAACTTGTTACCTTTGTTGGCTAACAATGGTTTTTGGAAATGCACCCTAGGGCAGGTTTGTTAATCTGATGAGTGCTGTTTCAGTGCTATGATATGCTCTAAATTCAGATTTCTTTATTTGTATATTTTATCCACTATTATGCACACATTTCAACTGCTATTGGTCAAAATAGCCCTATCCCTAATGGTATTTGCTGAGCCAATGTTATACTCCAAAAAAAACATGTTTGTGCAACAATAAACCATTTTGTGGAGCCCTTCAAGGTTGCAAAACTGTGTAAAATTTGCACCTTTTATGGTAGCCTAATGCTTCAGTTCTAACACACATCTGAATCGATTCATTTCTTTTCCTGTTAACAATCTCTTTAAAAGAACCACTCACAAAATGAAATTTTGAATTACTTTGAATTGTTACCTGATAAGACAGAAAAAAATAGATGAAAAACTCAAAATAGCAACAGGAAACATTGAAACAATTTTTGACCACTTCATAGAGCATAATTTTGTTGGAATAAAAATGCTCTTTTGAAATAAATTTCATTCGGTATAAGTGGTTTCTTTATTTTAATGTATTTTTGTTGGTCAGTTATCTACAAAATAAACAAAAAGTATGAATAAATTTTAGGTGAAGTGGGGTGCAAATAATACTTTTTAGCCTTAAGGGGATTATGAATTACATGCAAGTACACATTTTATAACATAAAATATTGTATTTCTGACTATTTTCTTTATAATTTGAATTATAAATTACAGTATCGCAATACTTGGTATTGTGATACTTCAGCCGGTATAGTATCAAAAGATTAATTAATGATGATATCACAACAACCCTACTGCATATACTATGGAAAATCTAAAAATATGAAGTCTAAGACAAAAACATTTTAAAAAATTAAATATTCAAAATAAAACATTTTTAAACATTAAATCACCTTTTTTTAAAGTATGCCATAAAATATTTCAGATTCCCATTTAACATTTCATTTTATTTAAAAAATTTTTACAATAAAACCAAAATCAAGTGTAGTAGTGCAACAGGATTATGTTTGTTTGATTTTCTTGTAAGCCAACAATTGGTCTTTAAATTACTTTAACAGTTATTAATTAAAACAGTCAAAACATGGTCAATCGTTTGGTAGAGTGGCAGTCAAAAGGTTAAAATGGTACAATTGGTAGTTTGTTCATATTAAGCTAAATCTAACAACAACATTAGGTAACAGACACCATCATATAGCTCAGCTGCATACAGGAAGTGCAAGCTGACCAGCCAACGACCCCTTAAAAAAGAATTCAGCTGTCTGGAGTTCTCACAAGGAGCTATCAGCGCGAAAACCGACACAGTTGGAACAGGAGGGTACGAATAAATTAAAGAACAAACACAGGGCTGTTAGGGAACGCTGGATTCTTAGTTTGCTCTTCCCAACATGTCACTGGAGACTTCTGTTCAAGCAGCCTGGTACTGAATGTCAACTCGTGGTTGACCATTTTAATATGCAGGGTTTAACATATAGCACTGTACATCTCTAGATGTATTTCTTTTAGCCTAACAAAAGAGAAACAAGCATGCAAACTTAAATCAGGTCAGCATGACTTTTCACACCCCCTTGCTGGGTGGGAATGAATTGACTTTGACTGATGTCAGCAACCAAATATGGTGTGTTTACACATTAATTTTTTTCAACCTGAAAATAAAATGTCCTTAGCTGTTCATTGTTAGGGTCTGAAAGTGCAAACATTTGAAAATTGGCTACAAAGTGCAAGCAATGAGAAGGCAATTACTGTCTATGTGAATACACTTATGTCATGCAAATTGCATATTGTGTTTAATCTACAACTATGCATGAGTATTTGACCACAGAAACAATAACAGGATTGTGTTAGCATGTAATATATGTATGCAGATGTGTAGTGTCACCAACTACTAGCCTGGCACACTTAATACAATGTCCTTTTTGAAGGTCAGTGTGAATGGAAATATTAAAAATGTTGTTGTCTGTACAGAACCTTTAATAACATTTTTATTATAAGCAGTGTTGGTTAAAAAAGTAATATATTACTTATTTAAGCCTATCTTAATATTAAAATAAATAAATAAACTCAAAAATAACTTACTTTCAAAGTACTACCCTTAAAAAGTAACTAAAACAATGTTTATTTTTTAAGGGACTTTAGATTGTAATTTATTACTTTTTCCCAACACTGATTATTAGTCATGGTAGTAGTTTTGTATTTTAATTACACTGCTTTCGACCAAATACCTAAAAAAAACGTTAATTTTTAACATTTAATCCAGAATAGCCTAGTATTAATATATAAATTAGGGTGGCACAGTGGCACAGGTAGCACGTTCGCCTCACAGTAAGCAGGTTGCTGGTTCGAGCCTCGGCTGGGTCAGTTGGCATTTCTGTGTGGAGTTTACAATGTTCGTGTTTGAATGTCCGTGTTCACATGGGTTTCCTCCGGGTGCTCCAGTTGCCCCGACAAGTCCAAAGACATGCGGTATGGATGAATTGGGTAAGCTAAAATTGTCCGTAGTGTATGTGTGTGAATGAGAGTGCATGGGGGTTTCCCAGTGATGGGTTGCGGCTGGAAGGGCATCCGTTGCATAAAACATGTGCTGTATAAGTTGGCGGTTCAATCCGCTGTAGCGACCCCAGATTAATGAAGGGACTAAGCCAAAAATAATAAATGAATGTTGTTGTCTGTACCCAAAGCTTTAATATTATTTTTATTAGAAGCATTGTTGGGTAAAAAAGTTATTTAAGACTACTTATTTAAGACTATTTTAATCTTAAAGTAATAAATAAACTCAAAAATTACATACTTTCACGACACTATCCTTAAAGTAACTAAAACATTACCAAAAACAACGTGAATTTAGATTGCAATATATTACTTTTTCCCAACACTGATTATTAGTGGGGGTTGTAGTTTCAGGGTTCATACACATTTTTACTACTAAAATTCAATGACTTTTACAGGCCTTTCAAGTAAACTTTCATGATCTGATGTTTCATGTAATGTCTATGTATATGTGGTAAACAATAAGAAAAACAATGCATGTTCAAATTGGTTACAGCATATCATAAAACTTCCTTTTAGTTTGATATTATTTTTATATCTATGTAAAATATTTTAGATAATGCTTACACAGCACTAATAATGTGAGACAATGTTTTTGGCTACGAACAGTACAGACGTAAAGACAAGTAAGCTACATTCAAGTAAACAGATATTTGTTAAAATAATTTTCATGACTTTTCCAAAACTTTGTGGGATTTTCAGATTTTCCAAAACTTTTCCAGGCCTCGGAAATGCCATGCCAAAATTCCCTGACTTTTCCAGGTTTTCCATGACCACATAAACCCTGTATTTTTGTATTTTTTGTATTTTGCTTTTAACCAAATACCTAAAAAAACAAAAAGATAGCCTAGTATTAATTAGGCATGGGACAATAACTTTTTTCTAGGTATACTGCAGTTTGGAAAAGTCAAGGTTTTAAAACCACCAAAATTTTCTGTAATAACCGTTTCTAAGCTATGTGTAAGATTTTTTATTTACATTTTTTTAGGACAACAGTATCTCCAGCAGAAAAGATATTCAAAGATGGCTGATAATTTATTTGAATTATCTAGCCTGACATATTTACTGCTCCACAATTTTTTAAATGTTTCTCAAATATATCGTGTTCAAGGAGGAAAAAAGTTTTTCTTTTTTACCCAGGCATTTACAAAGAATATATTTGAGAGCAGTATTCACAAAAGCGTGATATTTTTATCCAAGGTTATCATACCGTCAGAATCTTATACTGGCCCATGCCTAGTATTAATATAATAATTATTCCTAGAAAATGTTGTTACTTTAACAATAATATTAGGAAGAAGAAGAAGAAGAAGAAGATTGCTGGTTCTAGCCTCGGCTGGGTCAGTTGGCGTTTTTGTGTGGAGTTTGCACGTTCTCCCTGTATTCGCGTGAGTTTCATCCGGGTGCTCCGGTTTCCCCCACAAGTCCAAAGACATGCGGTATAGGTGAATTGTGTAAGCTAAAATTGGCTGTAGTGTATGTGTGTGAATGAGAGTGCTCGGATGTTCCCAGTGATGGGTTGCGGCTGGAGGGGCATCCGTTGCGTAAAACATGTGCTGGATAAGTTGGCGGTGTATTCCGCTGTGGCGACCCCAGATTAATAATGGGACTAAGCCGAAAAGAAAATAAATAAATGAAAAATAACAAATTATTATTCGATTATTTTAATTACTAACCTTTGATTATCATTGTTGTTGTTGTTATTATTGTTATTATTATTATTATTATTATTGTTATTATTATTAATAATAATAATAATAATAATAACGATAATTAACTGGTTTCAAAATTTTTGATTGGTCAATAAATCATTAATCTGTCTGCAGTAACATATAACGTATAATAACAATATACTAAAGGCTGCTTTTACTTTTCTGTGTAGCTCAATTATCAATTACTTAAAAATATTATAATAATACAAAACAATTGTATTATTGTTTTTTAAATAATTGATAATTGAGCTATTATATTTATTAAAACTATATTAAATGTGTATGCATCACATATTACCAAAACATAAAATAAGGATGTATCTTAAAGTGACCTGTGCTCAACATAAGCCTACACACATTTTAATATTATTAATAATAATATTAATATAATTTTAGAATATATATTTTTATTCTAACTTTAAAAACTGCTAAACAATTATAGGCTAATATTGAAGCATGAATATTTGATGTAGCCTAACACAACAATGCATGATTGACAGTTTTATTAGTAGGTTACTTTAATGTCTGACAGCTGCTTTTACCAAAAGCATTTTGGTCTATAATGTCTAAAAAAATGAGGATGTAGACAACAGGCTACTTTATATTGAATAACATATCTATGCGTCACATTAACTGCAGAGATGACAAATATAACGGAATAAAGCGGCTCTGTGCCGTTAAAAGAATCCGTGCTGGTTAGGGATGGATGGATAGATGGAGCTCGGATAGGAAATTCAATAATCACATTCACATCCAACTACAAATAGCCTGACGTATGATGCTAATTAGTAAACAGCCCAACAGCCCATCGCATTGAAAACAGTCATATTATCATATTTTATCGCAGATTTCGCTCACCTCTGTTGCAGTCGCAACTTCAGCCCTCGAAGACAGAAACGTGGCAGGAGATCTAGACGTATCCACACGACTTCATCTCGGATCTCTGGAACGGGTCTGGTTGTCTTATTCGATTCCGACCGCCTCAGTAACGGTCTCTCGTGTATTCAATGTAAATGAACTGTATACGAAGCTCGCGTTCGTCCCGAAACAAAAGTGAAGCTCGCGAATTATGCCGTCTTAAAATGTGCAAAGGCCGCTCGAAACGCTGCTTTCCAGACGCGAAACGCTTGGAAGTTGGAAGTTAACCGTGCACACCTGCATCCTCAAGAGGTGGAAGATGATGGAGAGATAAAATAGCGGTCCATAGCATTCCATAACCGCTGGCGTACAGCTGTGTATTCTGTGAGCGCGGACGGCAGGAAATGCCTTTGGAGGAAAGGAGGCGCTTAACCAGCCAGAGTGGAGACGCGGTGCTGGATTTAACCCTCATAAAGCCTGACGTCATTCTGGACAGCACAACTTTCAGAATTCGTGTTTTGTTTTAGTCAAGTACACTGTAAATATGCAGGGTTCAACAAAATTCATTCATGTTGTCCCAACACAAATCGCTTAACAGTTTAATGAATTGAACATAAAACAGTTCAGTTGTCCCAAAAATACTCAAGAATTGTGTTGTTTCAACTTAATTTAAATAAGCTTTAACTAGCAACAAATCATGTTTTATATGGTGTAGTATCATTCATTCCCAAATTAAAAATAACCGAATAGCCAGTAGCTACGTAAATAGCCTATGTAGTTTACTACATCTTAGCTACTGCAGCATGCTAAAGCATTTTCTACAACGAGTTCATAAACGGTACAAGGGTTAATCGTCAACATAATGTTAACACATCAACATTAGTTAGTAGACAACATTTGAAGCGGTTCAAAACGATTTTTCAGAATTGTCCTATAAGACAAGAATGGCTGCTGTTCGGTAGTTTTAGGAATAATCTGATGGATGGTTTTCAAATGTTGACTAGAGTAGGGTACTTTGTAAGATATTACAGTAAAATAGCAGACAGTGGTGTATGTAAATATTCAGCAATTCTATTCGGTATAACATGATAATGAACGCACATAATATTTACCCTGTAAAAATGCAGGGTTCCACTATTCATTCGTGTTGTCCCAACACAAATCGATTAAGTTAATGTAACAAATTTTAAGAATTGTGTTGTTTCATCTCATTTTAAATAAGTAGCTTGAACAAGCAGCAAATGGCAGTTTTTGAGTGGATATATGATGTTTATTAAGGATAGCTCTGCCCACGTCATACAGTAATTCCCACATAAACAAATAGCATAGTATAGCCTTGATAGCCTACTGTAGTTTGTTTACAGCATACTAAAGCATTTTCTATAGTGAGTTAATAAACGGTAAAAGGGTTGTAGTACTATTCAACAGTCAACATTTAAAGGGGATCAAAACGTTTTTTTTTTTCTTCAGAATTGCCCTATAAGACAAGAATGGGTGTTGTTCAGTAGTTTTAGGAATACTCTGATGAATGGCTTTGATTCACTTCAAATGTTGACTACTGTAGGCTACTTTGTAAGATACTACAGTAAAATAGCAGACAGTGGTATATGCCAATATTCAGCAGTTCTATACAGTATATCATGATAGTGAATGCACACAATGTTTACACTGTAAAAGTGTAGGGTTCCACACCATTCATGTTGTCCCAACATAAATCGATTAAGTTAACATAACAAATTTTAAGAATTGTGTTGTTTCAGCTCATTTTAAATAAGTAGCTTGAACAAGCAGCAAAAATCTGTTTTTGAGTGTATGATGCTTGATAGCTTTGCCCACATCATACATTCATTCGCAGATAAAAAATAACAGTGTAGCCTATAGTACTATATAGCTTACTGTAATGTGTTTACAACATCTGCAGCATGCTAAAAACATTTACTATAGTGAGTTCTTAAACAGTAGGCTACTAGGGTTAATACTGTAAGCCTAGTCGTATTCAGTAGTCAACATTTGAAGTGAAACAATGTTTTGTTTTGTTTTTTCCAGAAA